>NC_065598.1:103517287-103804787 GCF_024542745.1 Macaca thibetana thibetana | reverse complement strand
TTTGGAGTCCTGTCAGTCCCCAGGCCTTCAGCAGTGGCTACTACCTGCTCACCTGCCCCTCGCCCCTCTTCCGATCTTATCCCTAGGCCGCCCAGGCCCCCCTGGACCCCCAGGTCCCACTGGGCCATCCTCGAATCAAGGCAACACCGGAGACCCTGGCTTCCCTGGAATTCCTGGACCTAAAGGGCCTAAGGGAGACCAAGGAATTCCAGGTTTTTCTGGCCTTCCTGGAGAGCTAGGACTGAAAGGTACGGCTGCTTGGCTGGCTGCTAGGCCCTTCCCCACTCCACGGCCAGGGCTCCTTCTGGCAGTCCTGTGAAGAAAGGCCGGTGGCTGATGCTCTTCCCTACCTCACCCCTGCCTATCCTCCACCCCTACCACCCCTACCACCCCTACCATGCCAGGACCTGACTTCCTTCCTTTGGACTTTGTCAGGCATGAGAGGTGAGCCTGGCTTCATGGGGACTCCAGGCAAGGTTGGGCCACCTGGAGACCCAGGATTTCCCGGGATGAAGGGGAAGGCAGGGCCAAGAGGTAAGTTGAGAGCACCTGCTGGGCTGATCCAGAGTTTGAGGGAGGGGCCTGGTGGTAAGGTTCCTTCAGGCGTCATTGCTCACCACGCCAAGAAAGCCTGGATGTCTAAAGCAGCTGGATCAAGCTACCCCAGGGAGGCAGTTTCTCTCCCTTGGGGATCCTTCAGCCTCTGTCACCTCCGAGGACTGAAGACCACTGCTGCCTTGCCACCATGGATCCTACTACTGACTGCCTCTCTCTGTGTTATCTCTGCATTAGTGGGCATTGGGTTTGCACTCAGATCACCACCCACCCGTTTGCTCAATTCAGAAATAAAGAACCATCTTTCGCATCCTTTCCCACCCTACTCACACACATGCAATCTATTAGCAAGCCCTGAGGCTTGTACCTCCTAAATGTGCCTTGCATCTCTTCACCTCGCAGTACCGCGGCTGCTACCCCCAGATCCAAGCCACCAATAGTTCTCATGCAGCACCCTTCCTCCCCCCACTCTAGCTATCACTTTTCCACATAGTGGCCAAAAAAAGCTTATAAAAACATAACTCATCCAGTGGCTTCCCATGGCATAGGAATGAACACTAACTGTGGCCCGCAAAGCCCTGTGTGATGCCTCCCTCTTCATCTTCATCACCAGCCCTTCCCCTTTGCTGCTCACTGTGCTCCTGCCATACTGGCCTCTTTCAGTTACCCAAAAATACCAAGTCCTGGCCTACCACAGGGCCTTTGCACATGCTACTTCTACTTCCCAGAGTGTACTTGCCCCTCTACTCTTTAAATAGCAAAGTCCTTCTAATGTTTTAATGGTCTCAGTTTAAATGCCATTGCTTGCAAAAGGCCACCAATCACTCTCTAAAACAGACGCCTCCACCCCATGCCACCCTCTACTCCCTCCCAGTGTCCCTGTGTTAGTCCTTTCCTCCACAACACTTCTCCCAACTTGCACTCAGATTAACAGTATTTGTCGAGTTAGGCATTATTCGTCTTTATCATCAGACCATAATCTCCATAAATATCTGTCATATTCATTGCTCTATCCCCAGAGCTACCAGGACCCTGGCATATAATAAGCACTGGGGAAATATTTGTTCCATGACTTACTAAGCAAATTATGCTATTAGAAAGGCAGCTGGCTGGCACCGGGTTCCTAAGCTGGGATATCAGCTGGGGTCAGAAGCATCCCCTCAGCCTCCTTGGCACTGTGTTCTAACCAGTGAGTAAACAAGCCACCCTGGTCCTGAAAGAAGACTCAGCTCACCGTATTAGCAGCAAATGCTTCCTGACTGCCTGTCACCCATTGGGCCCAGTGTTGGGTCCCGAGGAGACAGGATGAATATGACCCAGTTCCTGCCCTCGTGGAGCTACCCAGCCACTGGGGGGAGAGATGGATAAAGAAGGCATTGTATAATATCACACAGTGCCATCCTGGAGATATCCAGATATCCTGTGGGGACAAACAAGGTAGAAAACGGTTGATTACAAGATAGTAAAGAAGGGGTCTAGGGCCCCACTCACCTCCCTCTGCCTCAGCCTGATGTTCTTATTTCCCCCACCTGCCCACAGGCTCTTCTGGCCCCCAAGGTGCTCCTGGACAAACACCCACTGCAGAAGCTGTCCAGGTTCCTCCTGGACCCTTGGGTCTGCCAGGGATCGATGGCATCCCTGGCCTCACTGGGGACCCTGGGGCTCAAGGCCCTGTAGGCCTACAAGGTGAGGAGGGTGCCAGGGAAAGGAGATTTGTTGGGGAGTTGAGACAGCTTGGCTGAGAGCCTGGCTTGGACGTCCAGCTCCAAGGGTTTGTCTTCATCAAACGTTGCCTCTGTTCCTTCACAAAGCTCCCAAGCATCCTGTTGGGGAGAAGAAGGGCCAGCAGGACCAGCAGGGTGGTTGTACTTGGTACTTGGCTTTAGAGGATGAGTGCAGAGCAAGGTTGCTACTCCAGACCACTCGCCCCTCTCTAATGTGCGGCAGAGAGATGGAGGGAGTGTGGTGGTGAATAAAGGGCCACACAAGGCAATGAAGAAAGTCCAAGGCTGGGGGACAGAAAACCTGGCCTCTAATTGGAGTAAGTTAGAAGTCTGTCTGGGTCTCGGCATCCTCATTTTTTCTTCTCCTTTTCCTTCTCCTCCTCCTCCTCCTTCTCCTTCTCCTTTTCTTCTTCTTCTTCTTCCTCTTCCTCTTCCTTTTATTTATTTATTTTATTTTATTTTTGAGACGGAGTCTTGCTCTGTCACCCAGGCTGGAGTGCATTGGCGCCATCTCACCTCACTGCAACTTCCACCTCTCGAATTCAAGTGATTCTCCCGCCTCAGCCTCCCGAATAGCAGGGACTACAGGGGCATGCCACCACACCCAGCTAATTTTTGTATTTTTAATAGAGACAAGGTTTCCTCATGTTGGCCAGGCTGGTCTCAAACTCCTGACTTACGGCAATCTGCCCGCTTCGGCCTCCCGGAGTGCTGGGATTACAGGCATGAGCCACTGCGCCCGGCCTCGGTGTCTTCATTTCTGATATGGGATGCTAGAAGTTGCCCTGCATAATTTCCAATGTTGCTGGGAGGATGAGAAGAAGGGAGGAGGAAGTGGGCATGAAGGGGCTCAGATAGGCTAAGTCGAGGGCACTGCCCCAGGGCAGAGATGCCTCCATGAACTAAGAACTAGCCCAGGCGGCTGCAGCCTTGATGTGCAGTGTGCATACCAAGTCGACAGCCAGTGCACCATCTCCTAGTGAGTCTTGGGCATGATACACAAATCCCCTTTCCTGGGGAAGGCACCTGAGGACCCTCTACATTGAGTACCCTCCTTTGGGCTTTCTCTCCTGCAGGCTCCAAAGGTTTACCTGGCATCCCCGGCAAAGATGGTCCCAGTGGGCTCCCAGGCCCACCTGGGGCTCTCGGTGATCCTGGTCTGCCTGGACTGCAAGGCCCTCCAGGATTTGAAGGTCTGGTGATGCCACATTAGGAGGTGGGGGCCGGGGCAGGGTCTGGGAGGGTTTGAGGCTAGCGGGTGAGTAAAACTTCAAGTCTGAAACTTAGTAAACCCAGTAGTAGCGATTGACACTCCTAAGATGCTCAAAAACTGGGCTCTAAGTCCATTCACTCCTCACTACCCTCTGAGCCTGTGAAGGGATACCCTACATTCTGGAAGGCAAAGGACTGTTCCAAATCCTTTTCTGGGCTCTCTTCCAGTGCTTAAAAGGTCTATCTTTATACTACAGATGGCCCCCTGCCCTTTACCTCCCCTTCCTCTTTTTTTTTTTTTTTTTTTTTTTTTTTTTTTTTTTTTTTTTTGAGACGGAGTCTTGCTCTGTCGCCCAGGCTGAAGTGCAGTGGCACAATCTCCACTCACTGCAAGCTCCGCCTCCCGGGTTCACGCCATTCTCCTGCCTCAGCCTCCTGAGTAGCTGGGACTACAGGCACCCACCACCGCGCCCAGTTAATTTTTTGTATTTTTAGTAGAGACGGGGTTTCACCGTGTTAGCCAGGATGGTCTCCATCTCCTGACCTCATGATCCGCCCGCCTCGGCCTCCCAAAGTGCTGGGATTACAGGCGTGAGCCACCGCGCCCGGCCTACCTCCCCTTTTCTACCCAGGGATTCTGACACACATGGGAGGGGGATGTTCAAGGGATAACAACACTTGAGATAAGGTGTGGGTGTCCGTATACCTCTTCTATTTATGTCCCACTTTACATTGGGGATGACAAATTAGTTGTCCTGAGTAGAGAACAGTTCAGAGGCTTGGTGGGAAACTGTGGCAGTTGATTTGTCATATCTGTCATGGGCAGGAGAGGAGGGCAAGATTTTACCCTGCTAATCCTAACTCTGCTTTTAATGCCTCTGATTCAGCAGCTACATAGTTATCTCCTATGAGGGCCTGCAAGGCTGGACCTGAGAAGTATCCCTCTCCATACCCTAATCCCCACTCAGAGAGACCCCAAGGCCAGGTGGCTATGGGAAGGAAGCCTAACAATGTGCTTTGAAAACTGGGGCCTCTGTAGCTGGATACATCTGAGATAGAGTTGTAGCTCTACCACTTACTAGCTGTAGGACATCCGAGCCTCAATTTCCTCATCTAAAAATTGGGGTGGTAATACCATTTTCCAGGGTCATTGTGAGGATTGAGTGAGAAAACATATGTGTATAACATGCCTTGCACAATGCGTGGCACAATGTGAGTAGCTGATGTTATCATTAGCTGCACCACACTCACCTTTTATGCTCTGTCTCTCTCAGGAGCTCCAGGGCAGCAAGGCCCCTTCGGGATGCCTGGAATGCCTGGCCAGAGCGCGAGAGTGGGCTACACGTTGGTAAAGCACAGCCAGTCGGAACAGGTGCCCCTGTGTCCCATCGGGATGAGCCAGCTATGGGTGGGGTACAGCTTACTGTTCGTGGAGGGGCAAGAGAAAGCCCATAACCAGGACCTGGGTAGGTACCAGCTCTGACAGTCAGCCCTGGTCACTTGTCCCCACAAACACCAACAGCCAACCCCTCTCTTCTCCCAGCCCTTTCTAGGTCCACTGTTGTGTAATGAGTTACAAGCATCAGCTCTGGAGTCAGGTGGATCTGGGTTCAAATCCTGACTCTATCACTTACTAGCTGTGTACACTGCATTAGTTATTCAACCTCTCTAGGCTTTGGCTTCCTCCTTAATGGAACAAAGCTAACTCTAGTACCTATCACACAGGTTGGTGGAAAGATCGCATGAATCAATCACCCAATGTAAAATGCTTAGAACAACATTTGGCATTTAAGCATCCATTAAATATTAGCAATTAGTAGTAGTAACAATAATAATATGACCTGCAGGGCAGTGATGATTACCTGAGAATGAATTGTGTTGTCTGCAGGTGTGCTAAATCTTAAACGCAGACTCAGTCTATTAAGCGCTGTTTCTTTCAAAGCAGATTAGGGCAGAATTATACAGCTTATAAAAAGATTCTTGTTATTATCAAATTTCCCTGGTGCATTTAAAATAGAATTTGATCAACACACTTCAGCGCGTGTACAATGTTACAGGATTGGAAGGAGAGCGCTGCCTCACTCTGGTGCAAGTGGTTGGATGTAAACCCAAACCACCGTCTCGTCAAAGCCCCTCAGCCAGACCTTCCCTGCCCTTGCCCATTTTCTCTCCTTCCAGGCTTTGCTGGCTCCTGTCTGCCCCGCTTCAGCACCATGCCCTTCATCTACTGCAACATCAACGAGGTGTGCCACTATGCCAGGCGCAATGATAAATCCTACTGGCTCTCCACTACTGCCCCTATCCCCATGATGCCCGTCAGCCAGACCCAGATTCCCCAGTACATCAGCCGCTGCTCTGTGTGTGAGGCACCCTCGCAAGCCATTGCTGTGCACAGCCAGGACATCACCATCCCACAGTGCCCCCTGGGGTGGCGCAGCCTCTGGATTGGGTACTCCTTCCTCATGGTAAGGTCCTGCACTGTCCCCTCCCCCAGTTGGAGGCAAAGGGCCCCTTGGACTGGTTTCCAGGCTCAAGGGACACCAGGTAGAAAGCATAGAGTTTGAAAAGAAGAGAAATGCTTGGACTGGGCTTGGCTAAAGAATGGAGAACCCAGTTCTGCATGAATGGCAGGTAGTTATGAGTGTAGGGGAAAGACAGCAGTTTGCACCCAGTGGTTCAGGGGCTAGAATATCTGTGAGTCACAGGTCAGTGCCCCGCCATCTCCATGCCTGCTTCAGTTATGCCACACCCAAGGGAAGAGCAAAACACACTATGATCTGAGAGGACAGTGAGGGAGAGGCTGTCACCACTCGGGGCCAGGACACAGTCTCACTAATCAGCCCAGCCATGGTACTGTCCCCTCTTCTGTCCACCCTCCCAGATCCCTCTGGCCTCGGCCATCTCCTCCCAAAAGGCTTTGATGAGTGCATGCTGTGTTTATATGTCCTTGCTGGTATTTTTGCTGTCTCTCCATTTCGGAGGGAAGGCAGCGGCCACCGTGCTGTGTGTCTTGCTAAGAAAAAGAATAATCTGCAGGCCCAAAGAGGCATCACATCCCTTACATAATATCCTCTGAATACCTGGGGATGGAAATAAAAGGTCAGGTTTAGGGTCAGGACATCCCCCAGGGAAAACCACTGTGGCACCCATTGAAGTACTCCGCCTTGCCAGAGCTTCTCTGTTGAATTGCCAAGGGTGAGATGGTGAGAGTGTCTTTAAAAAACGACCAAAGCTGCAGGCTCCCTAACATTAGCGTACCTACCCAGAGAAAGGTACTTTCCCTTGTTATGCTCTGTCTTTGGACATTGGATAGTTTATCCCAATGTAATACAGAACCACCTCACCTGTCCTTCTGTCCTGTCCACCACCCTGACCAGGAAATAAGAAGAGGCCCCTGAGCTTCCACAGGAAATGGTACAAACGCTGTGTACTAAAGCTCATGTGCTCTGCTTATGGGAGGGCTCTTAGCCCTTATTCAGAATCTCTTTACTCTTCCTTTACACATTAATTCTAACCTACTAGAATATTATTCCTGAAGATATGTAAGGGTGAGAAGTTGGACTGCCTAGCAAGGCATGCTGAAGCAATGAGACATACCTATTAAAAAGAAGAAAATCATTCAAAGGAGGCCCAAGAGTTCTATGGGCTGTACCCCTTGGTATGGGGCTCTTGCATAATCATCCCCCACAAAAACTGACATTCACAATGATGAGCCTGATTCATCTGCAAAGTTTCAAATAACCTAGTGTCTGCTACTCAGTAAAGCAGGAAAATGTGTTGTGCGTTTTAGAAAGTTTTTGATTCTCAGGGTCAAAATGAGGAAAATTTTGATGCTGCAGTTGTCAGGAAAGGTCACCTGAAAGGTCCCATGGAGACTCTCACTTTTGCAAAGTTCTGCAAAGTAAGGAGTCCCTGTGTGCCAACTTGGGCATTTGTCCCATTGGCCACTTTCTGACACGGCTGTGCATTAGGCCTCTTCCCTATCTCCTTGTGGTCCAGATGATAGCCCAGCTAAAGTGAAGGGAGAGAGGCAGGAGTGTGGAGAGACTGAAGCTGCCGTCTATGGGAATAGTAACTGAAGACCACCAGCTCATGTGTAGCCCTGAAACTGAATTCTGAGGGAGCCCTCCGAGGTGAGGGCCGGGACATTTGGGCCAAATACAACAAATTAAGGAAAACTTCAGTAGTGTTTTGGACTGTCCCTCTTTCCCTTCTTAGAGTACAGTGCACGGTTGAGAGAGGGCTCTGAGAACTGCAGTCCAGAAGCCTATTGAATTTTCCTTCACTCAGCCTTTCTCAGATCCATTTGTCGGTGGAAATTTTGCAAGGGGGTACCTAACACACCTCTGAACCCAGTGGGACAGTAGCAGTTTGGGAATTACTGCTTGACATGTAGTCATTGCCCACATAATGGGTTAGGGGGGGCACTAGGGAGCTTGGAGGGGGGCACTCTTGGCCCTGAAAGCTGCTATCAGGGAGGACAAGCAGCCCCTGCCCCTAAAACACAGCTCTTGGTATGCTGGCTTGAAGTGGGGGCTGAGACAAAGAACCAGGGCTTAGGAATGAAGCTCATATGCCTCCTGTAGAAGCGGAGCACCCCTCCCTCCCCACACCAACCCTTGGCAGGCACAGCTCACGCACGAATCTCCTGTCTGTTTCAGCACACTGCCGCTGGTGCCGAGGGTGGAGGCCAGTCCCTGGTCTCACCTGGCTCCTGCCTAGAGGACTTTCGGGCCACCCCTTTCATTGAGTGCAGTGGTGCCCGAGGCACCTGCCACTACTTTGCAAACAAATACAGTTTCTGGTTGACCACAGTGGAGGAGAGGCAGCAGTTTGGGGAGTTGCCTGTGTCTGAAACGCTGAAAGCTGGGCAGCTCCACACTCGAGTCAGTCGCTGCCAGGTGTGTATGAAAAGCCTGTAGGGTGGCACCTGCCACTCTGCCCCTTGCCCTCCCCTGCCCCTCACAACAGTCACCTCACAAACCTGAATGGTGTGAAGAAGGAAGGCCTGAGCCCCTTTGCCTATCTGTCAAGTTGTACATTGGAGTCTCATTTGGGCTAGACTACGGGACACTCGTCACCCCAGCCCTCGGGTCCAGAGAGATGAGCCCACCCTGCTGAGATCTGCTGTCCCGTTTCCGTCAAGCTGGTGCTACTGTTTGATTTGGATGATTGTGTGACTATTCATGGCTACCTCAGAAAGATTTGATGGGCCACCACTGCTCGCTTTCTCCTCACTGTCTTGATCGAAAAGCTCTCCCTAATCGCTAATCAGTCATTTCTTCGTGTACAGAGGTCAGCACACATTATTTGGCTTTAACCAGAACCCAGTGTTTCCACACTTAAATTATCTAAGCGAATATTCATGGATGGCTCAAGTCTGTACAGGGCAAGTCCTCACTGTTCAAGGAGGCCCACTGTGTCTAGGCAGGCAAGAGAATTGAAATGAGGTGCCACCCAGTAGCCCAGGGTGAGCTTTAGCTCTCTCTAGAATGAACAAGACTGGGCCCCATATGGCTTAGGGAGGCTTGAAGTCCAGCTGCTGGGTTGGGGGTGGTGGTCATTAATGGCATATGGTCCTAGACAAACCGTTTCCTCCTTGCCGGCTCCCCCTCCAGCCAGAGACAGAGGACTTGGCCTGGTCCAAAGTAGAGCAGAGGATGCAACAAATGTGGCCAAGCCTATCAAAGGGAATGAGAATGACAGCCTTTTTTCCTGGGCCAGGAGTAGAGGTGTGGGTGGGTAAGGATGTGTGAATTTTGCTTTTGACTCCAGGAACACAAAGGTAAATCCCACATCCCAGTTTCTCAGAAGTCCCTGTTTACTCCAAATGCCATCCAGATGTGTGCAATGTGGCAAATTGAAGGTGCACAGTGTTGTTTTCCTTATATTCTGAGGATGTTAAAGACTTTCTGCTAAATGGTTGCCCAATTGCTCTTTCACAGGTAGCCTATTAAACTATTTTAATATGTTTTTTTAAACCTCATAAAAATCTAGCACACTCTTCTCTTGAGCAGTTAGCAGACCTGAAGCAAGCCTGAATTGGCTATGCAGTACACTGTATTCTGTTTGGGGGAATTTGTTTTAGCCATTTTCTTTAATTACCAGTTTCCCAGAACACTCTTAGCTATGTTGACATGAGGCAATTTCTTCCAGGTGATTCTGTTTCCTTAAGTATTATATACACTGTGCCAATACAGACAAAGCATAATCAGCATAATCTGAATTATTATTATCTTCACCTCCTGAGTAATAAGCATGATGTCAGTTTTGTACATAGCAAATAAAATAAATGAAATCGGAACATGTGACTCTTTATTGATGCTCTTTTATGAAAACTTTTCTAATGTCCATCTCACTGCAATTTATGAGTCCCTCTCAGAGCCTGAGAGATTTCTGTTACTGCCAAGTCGAACTCTATAAAAAAACACTGAGGCAGGAAAAAATTAGAAGATGATCAAAGTCAAAGGGCTGAAACAGTCCTCTAACGGTCAACAAACCCATTAGCTGCTTCAAGATAAGCCTATGCCTGCTTTTATCCCTGTCACATGCTAGAGTTCAACATATCAAAGCATGATGTAGGTTGATAAAAATAAATAAATTTTTTGAATTAAAAAAAGAGTTCAAGAAGGGCATTTTCATACTTCTGCAGCCTTAGGATCATTTGTAGATAAAATAAAAGAGAATGTTGGAGTCATTAAAAACAAATCCGAGTTCTGTGTGTGTGTGTGCATATATTTATATATGCATAAAATACATCCTCTGGGAGGATAAACAAGACGTTAATACCATTGGGAATTTTCAAGGGAGGAACTGACCTATCAGAGAGAGAGTCAAGTCACTGAATATAATTTTATATCTTTTGAATTTTGAACCATTGGAATATACTGGGGAAAAAAGAAAAACTTGGAATCTAAGGAAACAAGTGAATTGGTTTGGTGCTAGCTTCCAGTTGTTGGCCTTCCTCAGGACTTGATTAAGGATTGGGGTGAAATGCAGGCAAGTTAAGGGAGCAAGGAAAGGAAAATGGGAAGATATGGCTGGGGCTTGAGGTTCATCCTCACAGGAAAGTGGTTAGCAACGCTAATTTGATGAATACATGCTTTAAAACCTATTACGCTGCTATTCCTCAAATGGTTTGGAATTGTATATGAAGCACAGATTAAGTGTGTAATTTACCACATGAACAATTCTAAATATGGCTGTCAACCAAGTAGGGTATACTTCAAACACAATTTATTTTTAATTTACCAAACAAAAATCAACAATTTAAGTCGCTGATTGGCAAGCTACAGCCTGCAGGCCAAACCCAGCCCTCCACCTGTTTTTGTAAATAAAGTTTTCTTGGATTACAGCCACACTCATTTACGTGCATATTGTCTATCACTGCTTTTGCATGTCAACAGCAGAGTTGAGTAGATGTGACAAAGGCCACATGGCCTGCAAAGCCCAAAATATTTACCGTCTGGCCCTTTACAGAAAAAGTTTGCTGACCCCTGATTTAAGTGATCATGATTTAAGGACAGGGTGACATCTGACAAAAGTATCAGTAAGAATGGGGACAGTGACCCATTAAATAGTAAGATTCCCGCAAATAGGAGGGAGATCTAGCAGTGTACATTTGACATCGTTTCTTTGACAAACATTTTGATATAAATTATAATTACTTAAACTACACAATCAAATAATTTAACAAGAACCTTTTCCTCCCTGATTCAGTCACTTTATTATTTGAGCAAGAGAACAGATTGCTTCTTAGTATTTAGTCCCAAAGAGGTCACATCTGAAAGGATGAAGAAGAACAGCTTAACCATCTTTTATCTGCTGGTGCTTGAAGCAAGCTGAGAGTTGCTGCCTGTCTTCTAGATGTCCATTTCCTCATTGCAGCAGCTGAAGACTTGCTGTAGCCATGTAAGACAAGCTGGGAAGCAATGAACTCCTTCTCATCTGTCTGCTCCTAGGCTCCATGATTGTTCTATTTCTTTCCAGGGAAGGGTTACTGTCATTTGTTTTGTCTTGTTTTTCTGAGAAACAGTGATTGGCTCAGTCATGATTGCTATTGAGTTTGTATGCTATTGGCATATAGGCACTTGTTGACTAGAAAAGTTTTCTGTAATAAGTTCATGTTTTTATGGTGCCAGATGGAAGACAGACCTTCAAGTTGAGTTCCCAGGATTCTACACACTCAGAATCTCAAAATCTTCCTCCAGATCAAACTCCTCCAGTTGCTCAGTAGAGTCAATGAATTCTATCAGAATATGGAAATGAGTAAGAAGAAAAGCTTGACACTTGGGTTGAAGTGGTCAATCAATACATTACTCAGTAGTTAAGACTATGCATTTTTAATTGCTTTACTAAAGAAAGACTTGTGTGGAGGAGACTTACAATTAGAACTACTGCCAAGTATTAGAATTCTCTATAAAGACTCAAAATAGCCAGACTTGTTAAATAAACCTAACGACGGTGATGTGGCCAAGGCTCTGCAAGCCCTTCAAGATACCTTTGAATTATCGATGGCCTCAATTTGCTATCCTGAACCAGACCCTGAAAAAGCAATCCAGTCATCTTGATTTTGCATGGAACTTTTGCAACGAGCTCATTTTCTTCTTTTATCATTCTTTGAAATTGGTAAATATCAGCTCATCTGAAGATTAAAATAATCGGAAGCACCATTTTTTGATCACTCCAGCTAAGTAGAAATTTTACTGTCCACAGAAAGCATGGGCCACAATTCCTTCTTTCTCATAAAACAATTGCTATACATGGGTCTTCTAGCTGAGAGCCACTGAACAACAGCTTACCTGCCCCAGTGGTTGTCACTTCTGGCTTGGCTGGAGGTACAAAGGGAGGCCAGTGTGATGGATGTTTCTGAACTAATTCAAACATCCTTAAATTCTCCTTCAGAATTTCCTGGGGAGATACCGAAACAGTTTTAAATACTGCAGAGTCACATTTCTAATTGGCAATCTTTGACCCCAAATCCTGAGACAGTGGTCTGCTGGTTGCCAGGTAAAAATAGGGGCCTAGAAAATACATGCATCCTCTACTTGAACCATCGGAAGACCCAGCCATCTTCAATTCTAGATACTGTTTGGCCAGGAAGGAAGGACATTGCGGGGAGTATCTGATGAAGGCCAGCACTCACTGCCTATTCTCCATCATGAGGCATAGTTCCTGTGCCAGATGCATGGGTCCAGCTCACTTTAGGGGTGAGATGTTCCTGAAGCATTGGCTCCAAAGAAATGTCAGTTAGTCAAATTAAATCTGTCCCAAGAGACTATTGCTACATATTGGTATGGTTTCAGTGGCAGTCCAACATGTATGGTATATATCCTAATTTAAATGGCATAGTCTTAGCTGGGCACGGTGGCTCATGCCTGTAATCCCAGCACTTTGGAAGGCCGAGGTGGGCAGATCACCTGTGGTCAGGAGTTTGAGACCAACCTGGCCAATGTGGTGAAACCCTGTCTCAACTAAAAATACAAAAATTAGGCCGGGCGCGGTGGCTCACACTTGTAACCCCAGCACTTTGGGAGGCCGAGGCGGGCAGATCACAAGGTCAGGAGATCGAGATCATCCTAGCAAACATAGTGAAACCCCGTCTTTACTAAAAATACAAAAAATTAGCCAAGTGTGGTGGCGGGTGCCTGTAGTCCCAGCTACTCCAGAGGCTGAGGCAGGAGAATGGCGTGAACCTGGGAGGTGGAGCTTGCAGTGAGCGGAGATCATGCCACTGCACTCTAGCCTGGGTGACAGAGCGAGACTTTGTCTCAAAAAAAAAAAATTAGCTGGGTGTGGTGGTAGGCGCCTGTAATCCCAGCTACTTGGGAGGCTGAGGGAGGAGAATCGCTTGAACCTGGGAGACGGAGGTTGCCATGCGCCCAGATCCCGCCACCACACTCCAGCCTGGGTGACAGAGCGAGATGTTGTCTCAAAAAATAATAAAATAAAATAAAATAAAAGGCATAGTCTTACCAGAAAATTCTCATTCCACCTTTAAATGTGACATAAATACAGCTTTGCTGCATTCTAAAATGTAAGTATTGCCTTTAGAAAATAATTCTCTATTAATGAGATAAAACATTAAGTTTCATCACCAAAAATATCACTCCCTTGACATGCTAAGGATACTTCAAACCAAAATTTTTGTTCAGTTCCCCCAAAGTTATGCACAATTCCCCACACCTTAATAGTTTCTTTGTTGCCTTAGTTTCTTTCTCTTGCAGTAAAGTCGTATCAGAGTAGGATTTTTTTTTTACTATGAAAAACAATCTTGAAAAGGAATAAAATTGAGTGACTTCATTTTTCAGACTAAGAAAAACATATAGCTTTACCTTCTGAACAAGGCTACACCAGTTATCAAAGTCTTTTTCTTCTTTGCAGAAAAATCCCTTAGGGAAAAGCAAAAGAACACAACTTAGAATTATCCTTGGTATTGCACAATGGAGCTGTTGGCCCAGAATTAGGATGTGGGCCAGTCTCTGTGGATGTGACTTCCCAGCAATAAAGGAGGAAGACTGCCTGGGCTTCTCTCTCTCCTAACTCATTCCCTTACCCAGACATACACATTACTCTCTCAAGTCTTGATCTCATTCGCACCCTTGCTCTCTGTCCCTTTCCCTCTTTCCTCATGCTGTGAGATATTTTAACTTGAAGATCATCTTCAAAGTGTAGGGTTAATTCCATTACTTTCAGTGTACAAAAATACACATCTCCAAAGAACATTCAATTAAGCCAACAAACAAAAGCCAAATAGTACTTTTAGCTAGAGGCAATACTTAAGAAGCTGGCATTGACTTTCAGGAAGTTATCTATGAGAATAGAGTGAACCACCAGTCTGCGCTTTCTCAACCTCAAAGCCATCCCAGAGTAGTGAAAGAATGGTTCACAAGAGGAGGACTCGCAGCTCTTGGTCACTGGTATACTGACAATCGGATTAAACTGGAGGAGAGGATGCAGACAGGCCTCAGAACCACTGGCTACTTCACAGGCAGATGCCCCTTCAGTGTGTGTAGACACCAATCATACTTCTGGCGGAAAACCCTGCAGCTTCCTAGATTGTGTGCACCCAGGGCATCTTGCTCCCTTATCTCTCCCTAGTGATATCCCATCTTCCTCCCTGTGCCTGGGTAGCAATAATTTGAGGACAAGAAGGAAACGGGGGAAAGATGATGATAATTAACATTTACAGAATGCTTACAATGTGCCAGGCCCAGTGCTAAGTGCCTTACATGCACTGCACCTCATACAGTCCCATAAGGAAGGAACTATTGTTTTCCTCATGTTAGAGATGAGAAGACCGAGGCTCAGAAAGATTCACTCCTCCTAAGTGCGTAGTCAGTGATATGGTTTGGCTGTGTCCTCACCCAAATCTCATCTTGAATTGTAATAATCCCCATGTGTCAAGGGTGGGACCAGGTAGAGATAACTGAATCATGGGGGTGGTTTCCCCCATACCGTCCTTGTGGTAGTGAATAAGGCTCATGAGATCTGATGGTTTTATAAATGGGAGTTTCTCTGCATAAGCTCTCTTGCCTGCCACCATGTAAGACACCCCTTTGCTCTTCCTTCATCTTCCACCATGATTGGGAGGCCTCCCCAGCCATGTGGAACCGTGAGTCAACTAAACGTCTTTCCTTTATAAATTACCCAGCCTCAGGTATGTCTTTATTAGCAGTGGGAGAACAGACTAATACAGTTAGTAAGAGGCAGAGCCAAGATTCCAACTGGAGCAGTTTGGCTTCAGGGTCCATTCCTTCCCCACTATACTCTACTGCCTCTAATGCAGATAGTGAGCAAACATACTCTTGCCTCCCTACCTAGCAATCTGGATAACTCCCAGGGAACCAATCTGTACACATCGTATCCCCTGGCCCACTCAACCTACGAATACCCACCAGTGCAACTGAAGGATCCAGGTTCAGGATGTTCATTCGCTGTGGGGACTGCAGGCAATGGAAAGTCTGGTCATTAACCGTTCCATTCTCTTCAGTGTCGACAAAGGTCTGGGTTGTGTGAGGGTCCAAGAAGATGAGCTCATCACCTGTTTTGAAGGAGATATGCTTAACCTTCAAAGGACTACCAGTCCTGGCCCCACTGCTGTCGTTGGGAGAAGGCACTCTGGTTCTCTTAACCCCTCCCTTGGTGACAATGAGAATGGAATGACAGAAAGCCTGAAGCCAGGGTGAGCATGATTAAAGGAAGCCACTTGCACCCAAATCTGATCATTCAATGAGAAGACGTGCCCTACCATTTACATCTCCTCAAAGTCCAAGTCCAAAATGGAAAGTGACAGGTTTGAGAAAATGTGGGAATGAGAGACCACAGATGGCATGGCAGGCTCTGTGAGCAGCAGTAACAAAGAGGTGGTAGGTGGGGTCACCAGGTCACGGGCCCAGGTACCATCAGGGAGCTTTCTGCCTCTTTTGACATTGGAAAGCATCTCAGGCTAGACCGCTGGTTCTTAGCCCCACGCTCAGAGAGCACCTCTGGTAAGGGAGGAGGTCCTGACCTTCAAAAGGAATGCTGACTTTTTATGGAATGGGAATGCTGACTCTTTATGGATGAGAAACCAGTGAGCTGACTTCGGGTCCTGATTAGCTAGCAAGCTAGTACTTATTAGCAAGTTAGTAAGTTTCTGTTAGAAAGCACTGCCTTCGTCACATTAACATCAGTACAGATACCGCTCACTTGGAAAATGCACTTTGAGATGACTGACCTTGACACAAGAGATATAGTCTATGCTTCATTAAATTGAAAAAGTCTAGGCCCAAAATGACATGGAAGGAGTTTAGGATAATAAAATTTCTGCTTTGACCTGATATTCAAAGGGCCGAGGGTCCCTCTACTGTTCATCAGCCACAGGCTGAGGAGGCAAAAGTGCCTACGAGGTACCCCAGCCTCGCTGTTGGGGCCTGAAGGCCATCTGGTTCTCTGTATGCTCGGCTACATCAGGCGAGCAAGGAGAGATCTACCTGCTGCCAAAGACTGGGGTAGGGAAGGATGCCCCAAAGACTCCCTCCGAAATGGTATCCAGGATTGTGTTGGGCACAGCCACATGTTTCTGTTGGCAAAGAATATGTTTGTTTCTGAAGTCTCTTGAAAGGTTTAACATTTTTCTATCATAAGCCAAGGACAAACCACTTAATTCACTCTGTCTTAATTTTCTTGTTTTTAAACTAGGGTCATTGGGCCTGTTCTACTTGCCTCATGGTATATTACAAGGACCAGAAGATTTCACCTCTGTGAAATGCTTAAAACACAACACAAATAGAAAGTGGCCAGAGAATTATTTTACTGCAAATCAACAGTATTTCCCTACAAATGTATGGTTAAGAGTATATAGAAATCAATCCCCCCATATGATTTGCTTTATGAAAGTCAAGGTAGATATTTTTCCCCTAGACCACAGGTAGGCAAGATCAGTGATATCGAAAAAGCCACAGATTACACTAAAGAGCAACCAAGATGGCTAGAAGGAAGCCTACCCAAGACCACAGAAAGGTCTGAGGGAAAGGAAGTTGTAGGCAAGAAAATAGAAAGCCAAAACAGGTTTAGAACTGAGTCATCTGCTGGGATGTTTGGAGTTAAGGTGTTGGGAATAATAACATCTTCTCTGACTCTGACTTGGACCTTTTCCCATGGGTGGTATGTCTGTGTGTGTGGATGTGCATGGAGTGGAGCTTTACGAGCCGTGTCTTTTTTTTTTTTTTTTTTTTTTTTTTTTTTGAGACAGGGTCTCCCCTCTGTGTGCTGGTTAATACTGAGTATCAACTTGACTGGATTGAAGGATGCAAAGTATTGATCCCAGGTGTGTCTGCAAGGGTGTTGCCAAAGGAGATTAACATTTGAGTCAGTGGGCTGGGAAAGGCAGACCCGTCCTTAATCTGGGTGGGCACAATCTAACCAGATGCCAGGGTGGCAGGCAGAAAAATGTGAAAAAGAGAGACGGCCCTAGCCTCCTAGCCTACATCTTTCTCCCATGCTGGATGCTTCCTGCCCTCAAACATTGGACTCCAAGTTCTTCAGTTTTAGAACTCAGACTGGCTGTCCTTCCTCCTCAGCCTGCAGATGGTCTATTGTGGGACCTTGTGATCATGTGAGTTAATACTTAATAAACTCATATATGTATATATATACAGTATTATATAAATGGAATATATATATTATATAAATGGTGTATATATATATATATATATATATATATATTCCATTAGTTCTGTCCCTCTAGAGAATCCTGACTGATACAGATTTTGGTACCAGGAGTTGTTCTAGAGGAACAGAATATTAGGATGGAGTTCTTTCATTGGTTTTGGGGTTTCTGGAGTTGGCTACTTAATATGATTAGACCCAAAAATGCTAAGGACTCTACTTCTAATAGTATAGGGAATACTGATAGTCCTTGGTGTGGACTGTTTAGATAGTTATGCAAAATAATGCATTTGACACACCTGAATCATCGCTCATGAGAGGCAAGGAGTTCAGTGACTATACAAAATACAATTGACCATACGTGGAAAGCCAAGGAACATAATGAAGCTGGTTGGTTGCTCCTAAGTTCAGTGGACAAAGTGATGAAAGAAAATGAACTCAGGGATTCTAACTCCAGGCTTCAGAAGCAGATATTCAACCTAAAATCTGCTAAGATTGCCCTAAGTGAGAGTCTTATCTCCTGTAGAGAAAGAGCTGAAATTGTGGAAAAACAGACACAAGCTCTTATCATGCGAGTGGCTGGCCTGCAACAAAAGATGCATGCACAGCCTCGCCAGGTGTCTACTGTTAAAGTGAGGGCATTGATTGGAAAAGAATGGGACCCTGCAACTTGGAATGGGAATGTGTGGGTGGACCCTGATGAAGCTGGGGACACTGAGTTTGTAAACTCTGATGAACTTTTTTTGCCAGAAGAAACAGCTTCCCATCTCCAGTAGTGGCAACATCCCCTCCCTGACCCATGCTGTCATCAGCCTTTCCACCTTTGTCTGAGGAGATAAACCCTGCGCTGCCTGAAGCAACAGTGATGGCCTCCCCTGAGGCAGTTGCCAGGCAAGATAATGTGGATTCTCCTCAGGAGCCACCCCCAACACCTCTGTTTGCTTCCAGACTTTAGACTAAAGTCCTGGTGGGCTCCTGGAGGTGAGATTGAGAGTGTGACCCATGAGGAGGTGCACTATACTCAAAAAGAACTGCTTGAGTTTTCTAATTTATATAAACAGAAACCTGGAGAACAGGCATGGGCACGGATATTAAGGGTCTGGGATAATGGTGGAAGGAACACAGAGTTGGATCAGGCTATTTATTGATTTGGGCCCACTATGTTAGAAACTGCATTTAATGTTGCAGCTCGGGGAGTTAAAAAAGGTTCTAAATAGCTTATCTGCTTGGTTAGCTGAAATATGGATTAAAAGATGGTCCACTGTAAGCGAGATGAAAATGCCTGATCTCCCTTAGTTTTATGTAGAGGAAGGGATCCAAAGGCTTAGGGAGATTGGGATGGTGGAGTGGATTAGTCACTTCAGACCTATTCACCCCAGCTGGGAGAGTCCAGAAGATATACCCTTGACCAATGCCTTGCAAAATAGATTTGTGAGGGCAGCACCTGCATCTTCGAAGAGTACTATAATTGCTCTTCTCTGTATGTCAGATCTAACAGTGGGAACTGCAGTCACTCAACTACAAAATTTAAATATAATGGGAATAATTGGATCCTGAGGTGGCAGGGGCCAAGTGGCAGCACTCAACCATCAAAGGCAAGGTGGGCGTAGCTACCGTAATTGACAGCAGAGTCAAAGCAATAGTCTGACTATTGCTTTCAGACTACTGCAATCAGAACAGTCTGACTCATGTAGAGCTCTGGCATTGGCTAATTAATCATGGTGTTCCTAGAAGTGAAATTGATAGGAAGCCTACTGCATTCCTACTTAATTTATATAAGCAGAAAACTTCTAGGTCAAATGCACAAAAGACTAATTTGAATTACAAAAACAGAGACTCACAGCCCATCCATCAATTTCCAGACTTGAGCCAGTTTACAGACCCAGAACCTCCTGAATGAAGGGGAGGCCAGGTCCCCTTGAGGAAGGACCTCACTATATTACTGACAATTTATGCAGTGAATTGTTCTCCCATCCTTCCCCAAGGAGACCTCCAGCCTTTTAGCAGGGTAACTGTGCAATGGGAAAAGAGAAATGATCAGATATTTCGGGGCCTACTGGACACTGGCTCTGAGCTGACACTGATTCCAGGGAACCCAAAACATCATTGTGGTCCTCCAGTTAAAGTAGGGGCTTATGGAGGTCAGGTAATCAATGGTGTTTTAGCTCAGGTGTGACTTACAATGGGCCCAGTGGGTCCCCAGACTCATCCCATGGTCATTTCCCCAGTGCCAGAATGCATAATTGGCATAGACATACTTAGCAGCTGGCAGAACCCCTACATTGGCTCCCTGACTGGTAGGGTGAGGGCTATTATGATGAGAAAGGTCAAATGGAAGCCATTAGAGCTTCCTCTACCTAGGAAAACAGTAAATCAAAAACAATATTGCATCCCTTGAGGGAGTGCAGAGATTAGTGCCACCATCAAGGATCTGAAAGACACAGAGGTGGTGATTCCCACCACATCCCAGTTCAACTCTGTCATTTGGCCTGTGCAGAAGACAGATGGATCTTGGAGAATGACAGTGGATTACTGTAAGCTTAACCAAGTGGTGACTCCAATTGCAGCTGCTGTACCAGATGTAGCTTCATTGCTCGAGCAAATTAACGCATCTCCTGGTACCTGGTATGCAGCCATTGACTTAGCAAATGCCTTTTTCTCCATTCCTGTCCATAAGGCCCACCAGAAGCAATTTGCCTTCAGCTGGCAAGGCCAGCAATATATCTTTACTGTCCTACCTCAGGGGCATATGAACTCTTTGTCTTTGTGTCATAATCTTATTTGGAGAGACCTTGATTGCTTTTCACTTCCACATTGGTCCATTACATTGATGACATTATGCTGATTGGATCCAGTGAGCAAGAAGTAGCAAACACACTGGACTTATTGGTAAGACATTTGCCAATAATTTATTTCCCAGAAGTTGGGATAAATAAATCTGACTAAAATTCAGGGACCTTCTACCTCAGTAAAGTTTCTAGGGGTCCAGTGGTGTGGGGCCTGTCAAGATATTCTTTCTAAGGTGAAGGAAAAATTGCTGCAATTGGCCCCTCCTGCAACCAAGAAAGAGACACAATGCCTGCTGGGCCTATTTGGATTTTGGAGGCAACACATTTCTCATTTGGGTGTGTTACTCTGGCCCATTGAAGGGAAATCTTTCCAGTGGGCATAACTTTGAGCAGTGCACCTGATTGTGCACTTTGCATGGAAGGAGAAACGGCCACATGTGTGATTATATACTAATTCATGGGCTATAGTCAATGGTTTGACTGGATGGTCAGGGACTTGGAGGAAGCATGATTGGGAAATTGATGCCAAATTTGGGGAAGAGATATGTGGATGGACCTCTCTGAGTGGTCAAAAACTGTGAAGATATTTGTATGCCATGTGAGTACTCACCAATGAATGACCTCAGCAGAGGAGAATTTTAATAATCAAGTAGCTAGGATGACCCATTCTGTGGACACCACTCAGCCTCTTTCCCCAGCTACCCGTGTCGTCACCCAATGGGCCCATGAACAAAGTGGCCATGGTGGCAGGGATGGAAGTTACACATGGGTTCAGCAACATGGACTTCCACTCACCAAGGTTGACCTGGCTACGGCCGCTGCTGAGTGCCCAATTTGCCAGCAGCAGAGACCGACATGGAGCCCTCAATATGGCACCATTCCTCGGGGTGATCAGCCAGCTATCTGGTGGCAGGTTGATTATATTGGGCTTCTTCCAGAATGGAAAGGGCAGAGATTTATTCTCACTGGAATAAACATTTAGTCTACATATGGATTTACCTATCCTGTACGCAATGCTTCTGCCAAGACTCCCATCCATGGACTCACAGAATGCCTTATCCACCATCATGGTATTCCACACAGCTCTGACCAAGGTACTCACTTTATGGCTAAGAAAGTGTGGCAGTGGGCTCATTCTCATGGAATTCACTGGTCTTACCATGTTCCCCATCAGCCTTATCCAACATCATGGTATTCCAAACAGACTCTGACCAAGGCACTCACTTTATGCCTAAGAAAGTGTGGCAGTGGGCTCATTCTCATGGAATTCACTGGTCTTACCATGCTTCCCATCAGCCTGAAGCAGCTGGATTGATAGAATGGTGGAATTTCATTTTGAAGTTACAATTACAATGCCAACTAGGTGACAATACTTTGTAGGGCTGGGGCAAAGTTTTCCAGAAGGCTGTGTAAGCTCTGAATTGGCATTCAATATATGGTACTCTTTCTCTCATAGCCGGGATTCACAGGTCCAGGAATCAAGGGGTGGAAGTGGAAGTGGCACCACTCACCATCGGCCCTAGTGATCCATTAGCAAAATTTTTTCTTCCTGTTCCCCTGACATTAAGTTCTGCTGGCCTAGAGGTCTTAGTCCCAGAGGAAGAAATGCTGCCACCAGGAGACACAACGATTCCATTAAATCAGAAGTTAAGATTGCCACGTGGATACTTTGGGCTCCTCTTACCTTTACATCAACAGGCTAATAAGGGAGTTACAGTGTTGGCTGGGGTGACTGACTCGGACTATCAAGATGAAATCAGTCTACTGCCCCACAATGGAGGTAAGAAAAAGTATGCATGGAATACAGGAGATCCATTTGGGTGTCTCTTAGTATTACCATGCCCTGTGATTAAGGTCAATGGGAAACTACAACAGCCCAATCCAGGCAGGACTACAAATGGCCCAGACCCTTCAGGAATGAAGGTTTGGGTCACTCCACCAGGAAAAAAAACCATGACCTGCTGAAGTGTTTATTGAAGGCAAAGGGAATACAGAATGGGTAGTAAAAGAAGGTAGTCATCAATACTAGCTACAACCACGTGACCAGCTACAGAAACGAGGACTGCAATTGTCATGAATATTTCCTCCTTCTTTTGTTAAAAACATGTTTGCGCATATATACACTTGTACTCAGAAGATATTCTCATTTTATATCCTTTCTCCTTTATCATGTGACATAAGATTTATTGACTTCACATCAGCATTTAAGTATTGTTAAGTTTACGTAATAGTATTTGGGTTGGGGATTGGTGCGTGTCCAGTTGTACGAAGGATAGTTGTATTATGTTAGACAAATTATGACCTTATTATTGTCTTTATTTGAAGATGATGTATGATCTCAGGAGATGTATATGTGTACCAGTTGACAAGGGGTGGACTTGTGATGGTTAATACTGAGTGTCCACTTGATTGGATTGAAGGAGACAAAGTACTGATCCTGGGTGTGTCTGTGAGGGTGTTGCCAAAGCAGATTAACATTTGAGTCAGTGGGCTGGGGAAGGCAGACCCACTCTTAATCAGGTGGGCACAATCTAACCAGCTGCCAGGGCGGCAGGCAGAAAAATGTGAAAAACAGAGATGGGCCTAGCCTCCCAGCCTACATCTTTCTCCACGCTGGATGTTTCCTGCCCTCAAACATCAGACTCCAAGTTCTTCAGTTTTGGAAGTCAGACTGGCTGTCCTTGCTCCTCAGCCTACAGACGGCCTATTGTGGGACTTTGTGATCATATGAGTTAATACTTAATAAACTCCCCTTTATATATATTTTTATATTTATATATATGTGTGTGTGTGTGTGTGTGTCTGTGTGTGTATGTTACATACACAGACACACACACATATATATACACATATATATGTATATATATTCCATTAGTTCTGGCCCTCTAGAGAACCCTGACTAATACGATCTGTCACCCAGGCTGGAGTACAGTGGCACTATCTTGGCTCACTGCAGCCTTGACCTCCTGGGCTCCAGCAATCTGCTTGGAAGTAATCCCCATCTCAGCCTCCCAAGTAGCTGAGTCTATAGGCGTACACCACCACATCCAGCTAATTTTTTGTATGTTTGGTATAGACGGCATTTCACCATGTTGCCCAAGCTGGTCTCGAACTCCTGAGCTCAGGCGATCCACCAGCCTTGGCCTCCCAAAGTGCTGGGATTACAAGTGTGGGCCACCGCACCCAGCCACAAGCTGCATCATTTCTGAGAGTGCTTACAAGAGATACAGTACACTTAGGTAATGGCCTCTAGCTCCATCCATGTTGCTGCAGAGGACATGATTTCATTACTTTTTATGGCTACATAGTATTCCATGGTGTATATAACACATTTTATTTATCTATTTTATATATTTATATATAAAATATATAATACTTTGTATATGCATATGTAATACATTATATGTATTTTATATAAACATTTTATTTATTTTATATATTTTTATACATTTATTTTATATATTTTTATATATACATTTATTTATATATACAATGTATTTTATATATACATTCATACATTTTACATATTTATAAAATGTATATGTAATACTTTGTATATGCATATGTAATACATTTTATATATTTTAATATATATTTTTAATATATAAAATGTATATGTATGTATATATATGTATAAATGTGTGTGTGTGTATATATATATATGTGTGTGTAGAAAGAGAGATAATACACTTTGCAGAGTCTCTGGAATGGGACAACTATTTAGAAAATGGCAACTTGCATCTCTTCCCTCGCTTCAGACATTCTGCCAATCTGGACCACTCAACCTCAAACAGTAAGGGTGTGAGTCAGAAAAGGGGAGTCGGAGGGACTTAAAGCCCTCAAGTGAAGTTTGCACAAAGGACTCATAAAAGTTAACAGGCAAATGGGCACTATGTGAACCTCTGTCTTGGGGTATTAAAGAACTGAGGATTGCCCACATCTTTTTAATGAGTAGTCAAACTTCACAAAAGCTACTCTGACCCAGTGGCCTCAAGAAACAGGACGGCTACACCACCTTGGAGAAATTCTCTGGAGGTAACTTGGGATAGGGAGGCCAGGGCACCCAGGACTCACATACACTATTCACTGAGATTCCTCCAAAGTTATTTTCTAATCTGTTTCAAAGTTGTCCTTAAACACTGTTGTGGACTGAATGTTTATGTCTCCCTAAAATTCATATGTTGAAATCCTAACCCCCAATATGATGGTACTAGGAAGTGGGGCCTTTGGGAGGTGATTTATTCATGAGGGTGGAGCCCCTATGAATGGATTAGTGCCTTCATAAAAGAGACTCCAGAAAGCTCCTTTGCCTCTTCTGCCATGTGAGGACACAGCAAGATAACAGCCATCTATTAACCAGGAAGTGGGCTCTCACCAGACACCGAATCTGCCAGTGCCTGGATCTTGGACCTCTAGAACAGTGAGACATTTGAGGTCCTTGGTAAGGTAACAGTGCCTCTAGAACAGTGAGACATAAATTTCTGTTGTTTATAAAGCCACCTCGTCTATACTATTCTGTTATAGCCGCCTGAAGGGACTAAGTCAAGCATGAACAACTGGAAATCTATTTTTTGCAACATTTTCTTTGAACCCAAGTGCTTAGGAACAGAGGGCATCTGATTTTGCAGAACTCCAAATACTAGGTTTTATACTTAGAAAAATAAAAGCCTTTACAGGCTCTACATTTTCCATTTAGCTGTAATTCTTAGGCTCAACCAATAGATAGCAGCATTAGAGAAAACAGAGGCAGCTGTGCAATCCCTGCGCCCCGCCCCCTGCCCCCCGCCCCCCGCCCCCCGCCAACCTAAAGAGAGGAAGAAGGGGTTGGCAAAGGAAAGAGGTGTTGGGGTCAAGCAAGGTGCAGCCACCTTTCACTGACTGTCCTATATGCCTGGCTGAACGCTTTACTGTAAGGTGACAATAGGGTGAGTCAGGCATTAACCCTATTTTACATAAGAGGAAACTGAGACTGAATACTGGTATCTTTTTCCTGAAGTCACACAGTAGCAAATGGGGGATTGGCATGCAAAGCCAGGTGTGTCTGTTCCCATCCCACCTCACCTCCCTGAATGTCCAAGAGGAGATGTGTTGGGGAGGATGACTAAGGCCATCTCTGCCCTGTCCTTTGCACATGTCCTCATGCCATTCCCTTGTAACTCCTGTAGCTCTCCTTTCTTTGTCAACCAATCTGAGCTCATAACTTTCTTGAGGCCAAGTCTCAGACCATCCCACCCCTGCAACAGGTGTCCTGTACCAAATTTTCCTGGCCACATCACTCTCTAACACATGCTCTTCAACACTAACCAGGTATTTAGGCCCTGGTATGCAAAGTATGGTCTGTGGACCAGCAGCATTGGCACCACCTAGTTAGAAATGCAGACTCTCAGGCCCCACCCAAGACCTACTGAACCTGCACTCCAATAGGCTCTCAAGGTGATTCACGTGCATGCTAAAGCTTCAGAAGCACTAGGCTAGCTTACCTTGTGTACCAAGGACCTCAAATGTCTCTGGTCATAGCTAGTGAGTCAAGAGACTGGGTTTCCAGAGGTGCCTTCCTATGCAGGCAATGTTGGGCTGCTTGCTCGGGTCCACATTAAGAGGTTAGTGGTTTTAAGGCTTAGTCCCCATTCTCAGGAAAAGGATACTTCTGTCTTTGCCTCCTCTAATTCCCACCCTGTCACAGCTCTGAACAATGAGCCAGCAGGCCCTAATAAGAGAGATATTGGCAAAGTCAAGGGATTGAAATTCCACCACCCTGGGCCCCACAGGCAGGAGAGAGATGTGCTGGAGCAATGCTGTGACCTTGGGGCTATCCAGTGGGAAAGCAATGGAACCATCTTATCAAGAAGCAAGGAAGTAAAGGCATTGAAATTGGACCTGCTTTCTGTCAGGCACACAGAAACATAACTCTCCATTAGTTAGGCTGGAGCCAGAAGGAGTTGACCAGAGGCCGTGGCATCCCTGGGCTAGATGGGAACCCACTAACTGGAACTGCCTGGTCTCCCATGCAAACCTTGTCCCCACGCCCTCCCACAGCCCATGATGACTTACTTGTGATTCCTCCTTTCTTACCTAAGAATCCTATGAAATAATACGCGTTATTTGGTTTTCCTCCTAATGCCCCTAAAGACTGTGGCATCTTAAAACACTCCTGGAGAGAAAGAGAATGCAAGATTCTCAACTCACTTGTGGACTGCTGCTCACGGATCTCTGTGCTGAGATGGCGGTGTGATGGGCAGGCAGCAATGGGCTCGGGGAAAGAAGTGACTTACTTTGAATGCATCAACATAGACAGGATTGATTTGGTTTATGCCCAGGCGAAGGGGCACAATGAGCAGCAGGGGCTTCCAGGCTGGGCAGTGGGCAGAGGTGCCCTTACTCTGGTTTGAAGCAGTCAAATAATCGAGAGGCCTGTCACCAGCTGTGTCAGCACTCAAGGGAAGGACACGGCACATTTTTTCTAGAAATGGAAGAACAGAAAATTGGATAAGTAAGGAGTCTTCAGCCCTAGAAGATACTCCAATATCAAAACTAAGGGGAACCTCACATGCCCCCCACCCTGCCTAGAAGGCCCTCTCCTCTGCCACCAGGGTTCAGCTGACTCCCCACCCGCACGAAGCCCAGGCCATTCCTCTAGCGCTCATGCTTTTCATTCCGGCCGCAGGGTACTTGTTTAGCTCCCAATAGGGATTCTGGGCTCATTGTAAGAATCTCATTTCTCAAGTCCGCCAGGGCTTTTGAGACAGGGACTGTATCTTTAGGTTGCTCTGACTCCTCAGTGCAGGAATCACAGACCTGGACAAGGGTGAGCCTCCATGAAAGATCTGTTGGTGGTTGAATAAATTATATGCACTTTGTGTTTTCTGCAGGGAAGGAGTGTGGTACTGTTCTCCCTCTCAGAAAACTGAAAAGAAAGAATCAGAGCCCTGTGCTCCCCTAAGCTCCCCTGCCCTGGTGGGGAAGACCAGAGAGACTCTCTTGAGTCCCAGAATTCTGAATGGTGAGGAAGGAACTCATCACCCATCAGCTGGGAAGTTAAACAGACTGGTAACTCACTGATATCTTCAATGACCACTGTGTTATCCATTGAAACATAAACAGCCAAGGAATTCCATTCATCAAATAAAGCAAGTTTTCTGCAAAGCAATGTATAAGGAAGTCACAATTTGAGAAGATGGAAATATCAGCAGAAAACAGTACAATTTATGCCCAGTGTTCCTAAAGTCACCAACACTGAGCCACAGAAAAGCTGGTGTTCAGGTTAGCTCGGCTTCTTTGCCAGAGCTCTGGGACGCTCCACATCTAGAGACCTTGAGAATGTCCCTGAGTCACTGTATCTGAACCTCAAAAAGAAGTTTCTGCTTTACAAGCTGGAGAAGTCTACTTCACAAAATGATGGGACACCTACTGGGGTAAAAAGAAAAGTTACCCGTGCATCTGCTCTCAAAGTCCCAAGAGACTTTGTTTTCTTAAATAAAAGACATTCTGACTTACTGAATTTTCATTTTTCAAAAGGGAAACTGTAAAAAAAAATTTTTTTTAAAGGAAGCTGTCCATAAAAAATAGACATTTGTTTGGGATCACAGATAATATGGAGAATATGTTCCAGGTAAACCCAAAGAGAGAGAGAGAGACAGTGGGTAGAGGGGACAGAGAGAGAGAGAGACAGTGGGTAGAGGGGACAGAGAGAGAGAGACAGTGGGTAGAGGGGACAGAGAGAGAGAGACAGTGGGTAGAGGGGACAGAGAGAGAGAGACAGTGGGTAGAGGGGACAGAGAGAGAGTGAGACAGTGGGTAGAGGGGACAGAGAGAGAGAGAGACAGTGGGTAGAGGGGACAGAGAGAGAGAGACAGTGGGTAGAGGGGACAGAGAGAGAGAGACAGTGGGTAGAGGGGACAGAGAGAGAGAGACAGTGGGTAGAGGGGACAGAGAGAGAGAGATCACTTCTACCACTCCCCAGCTGCCCTGAGAATACCTCTCAAGTGACATAGGCCGCAGATTGACTTGGGTGCCGAGCTTTACTGGCCAGCAGCTGAAGAGAGCCACCATGCTGAACTGCAGGACTTTATGGTATATTAGAAAGAAAACCCCTTTAAAAGAGAGATGATCTGAGGTCTCTGTAAAGTACCCCACCTATTTCTCCCTTTCCTTCTTCTTCCCTTGCCAGTTAAATGAGGCCATGTTTAACCTGGCTATTTCTGGGATGTGTGGGTAAAGACCAGTCTCATTGGACCAAAGAAAACACAGTCTCTCTACCAGGTAGCTCCCAGGAAGTTAACTACCATCACCCTTGTATTTCATTCATTTTAATGTATTATCTTTCTCCAGAAGAATAACAATAATATAATAATAATATGCTGTTGTTAATGCTAATGATCATGATGAATTGGAACCCATTTACATTCTTTAAAAAATCTACACCAAGCATGGTGGTTCACGCCTGTAATCCCAGCACTTTGGGAGGTCGAGACGGGTGGATCACGAGGTCAGAAGTTCAAGATCAGCCTGGTCAACATGGTGAAACCCCATCTCTACTAAAAATACAAAAATTCGCTGGGCATGGTAGCAGGCACCTATAATCCCAGCTACTCGGGAGGCTGAGGCAGGAGAATGCTTGACCCTGGGAGGTGGAGGTTGCAGTGAGCCGAGATTGTGCCACTGCACTCCAGCCTGGGCGACAGAGTGAGACTCTGTCTGAAAAAATAAAATAAAATAAAATCTAGGTTTCCACTTTGTTGTTGGTAACCTTAAAATTTAGAAGAAAGAAGCAAATTCTGAAGGATGTTGTTTTAACACCAACCATTTCAAGCTGGGTTTTGGGCTCTGCACAGCCATTCTAATCTCTTATACTTTCCACACCACGTTCATACAGTGATTCCTGAAACACTGCCAGATTTTCACTCAGCAGAGTCAGCGATGCCCAAAAGGCACTCTGACTATGGCAAGAAAGCAGCCTCAGAGAGGTTACATTGTTAGGAAGGAGTAAAGTCAATACAGATTTTCCTTGGGTCCCCAAAAAATCCAGGCCACTCCCCTCACAGACACATTCCCAAAGCATTCTAGTTCACTGAAGACTGGTTAGTAATAGAAACAGGGTCCCATCTGTACTTTGCATGGAATAGGTCCCCCTATAGTGCCCAGGAGCTTAATGTTCTACACCAAAGGAGGCCA
Source organism: Macaca thibetana thibetana (assembly GCF_024542745.1). Lineage (NCBI taxonomy): Eukaryota > Metazoa > Chordata > Mammalia > Primates > Cercopithecidae > Macaca > Macaca thibetana. The sequence goes on along the minus strand of NC_065598.1, from coordinate 103,775,185 downwards.
GAAGGTTTCAATCTTCTGATCCCTAAATCTGGCCCCAGATTCTGGCTGCCATTTTCATTTATTCATCGAGCATTTATTGCGTACTTACACGTGCCAGGCAGTTCTATGTGCTAGTGTTACAGAGTGAACAAGATAAATACAATCTCTGCCCTCATGGAGTTTCCATCAGTGATAGGTTGTTAGGAAGGAGAGTGACAACAGGTAAAGTGGTCTGCAGGTGTAAAAGTACTAACATCACTCACCCCATTTGCTTTCAAAAAGTTGGTCCTGACCTCTCCACCTTGCCTCTTGCTGTGGAAGGTGAATTCTGGTATTTAACAAGACAACTGGAATACCATGGTGGGATACCTTGAGTCTGCTATGAGATGACAAACTGATTCCAAGACTTCCCTGGGGTTTGTCTCCCCCAATAGCTGGTGAGTTCCTTGAGGCAAGGACTATGTCAAGTTTATTTCTGCACACCCAGAACTTAGCACAGTAAAGGTACAAAGAAAAAGCTGAATGAACAGGGTTTTTAAATATTATGTAGTGCATGTAGGAGCCCTGTGAGGGTCCATTTCTTGCTTAGGCTGGCTTAGCCTCTACCACTTAGTATGAAACTTTTGGCTTCAAAGGGACCCTCAGGCCAATGGCTCCCAGGCACATGAGCATCAATCTGCAGCATGAGACACTGAATGAGTCCTAGGATACAGCCACATATACTGCTACCAGTGAATATAACTCTGATATACCAAGACAGATATCCATGCTTACACATTTAAAAGAGCCATCTGAGCAAAATGGCACAGATATTTGATGGTTTAGTGGGAAGAATAGCTTAGAGGGATTGCAAGAATACCTAGGTTGATGGGAGGTTTAGTTGTCTAGGGAGGGAAGCATAGGAGACAGCAGAATAAGGCAGGCGCCAGACTCTTTTACTTACTTTAACACCTGTGCAACTGTATTTGGTCCAAACCATTCTCCAATTGATTTCCCTTCTCCTACACCCATTTGTGCTGTTTTTATGTGGAAAAAATTAACATGTTAGCAAACGATCTTCCAGTAAGCCACAAACTCCTAATTTTTTGCATAAATAATTAAGCAGATGGACAACTTAATGGAGCCACATATAAGGCAAGGGAAGAGAAGGAACAGGAATAGGCACTGCCTTTAAACTATTGATTTATGACCTTACCCATTTGATGGATAGAGTAGCAACAATCTTTTCTATCTAAGAAGCACTGTAGGATGCGTTGGTATTCTTTGGGTTGTTCTTTTTGTTTCTCCCAGCTCCAGTCTTTTTAAGAAAAAAAAAAATGTGTTAGAAACATTTTTATAACTGTTTATTACCTCTCTGCACTTTTATTGTAACTACAAAGTTAGAAGGAAAACAAAGGCACCACATCTAGAAGGCAGGAATGATCAAGTTAGAACCTTCCTAAGTATCTTTCATTTTGATAACAAAGACATCTGGAAAGTGATTGCTTTCAAAGACTCAGTGGGTATACAGTAAAAGCAAAACAAGAAGTTGACCAAGGAATTGACTTAGCCCAAGAGCTGGATCAATATTATATAAAAACAACGTCACAAAGGCCTTTCTGGCCAGTTACTCAGTGAACAGGAGGTCACCACAAAGCCCGGCAGTACATTGATATATAAGCCAGATGCCATAGCGTCTCATCTCCACATAGACAGCAATGGCTTTTGCTCTTATATTTTGGCAGCATTGACAAAAGGATCTCACGGGTAAGAAGTGCTATTTTGATACACAACAGTTCACAGGGGAATATACACAGCTCACAACTAAGGAAGCTTAAAAAAATTGCATGCTGTCGTTTTTACACCACCTTTTAAAAAGTCCATGCTGAGCTTTGGGAAAACAAATAACTGTGCTATCAGGTGTTCAAGGTTTCCCTAAGACCAAAGCCAAAATAACTACATCTGTATGGATACCGTCTGTGCCTTCAGCACAGCCCCCTAAATCCTACAGAGGCCATTTGTAACTTACTGAGGACAACTGCAAAAACTCTCTGTAATCACTGCAATCCTCTCAGCTCTAGAAACACTGGCTAATGGGACAGATTTTTGAGGCTTAGTTTGCTTCCAAGACAAATTTCTCTCCTGAGGTTTTAGAGAGAGTTTGAAATAAAGACTGAACTACACTTGAAGCCAAAGGCCATTATCTCAAGACTCTTCAGTTATTTTTTGCTTCTAGTGTTGCTAAAACCAGAGTTTTTAACTTTGGATCCAGCACAGCCCTCAGAATTTGGAACCACATCCAACTTCTTTTCATTAGCTACCAAATTGTCCAAGTCTGAGGAAATCCTAATTAGCTGGCTGCTAAATGCCACTAAATATTTGCTGACGACAATGGTAAGTGAATACTCTACCTTAATTTTAAAATAGCTGAATAGGAAACAATCCAAAAGACATCTTTACAAAATTACTCTTTTAACTCATTTTAGCTATAAGATCTATTTCCAACTTCTTCCTGCTACTTGCTTTTGTATTAAAACAATTGAGACTGCTGACTGTGGAGGTTTTTTTTTTTTCCAGTTTGCTCCCTACTTCCAGAACTCGCTTCCAAAATAATCATTTTGAAGTGTGTTATAAATGAAAAAAAAAATTAAATAGTGAGAATGGATCTATACCAAGAAGCATGTATAAACAAGGGAAATCACTGGACAAGGAGTTGGAATATCTTTATTTTATCCCCAAATCTTCGATTTCTTGCTGTTTTACCCTGGGTAAATCACATCACTTCCCTGAGCCTTGGTTTCCTCATCTGTAAAATGGAAATTATTATACTACCCAGGGCAAGCAGGATATCCCAAACCCTGAAGAGAAGGCAATAAGCCCTGAAACCTCCGTGGGCCCTTCTCCAATCCTCTCTGAAAGCTGTAGCAAAATCTGTGAGTTTGCACAGTGGGAAAAGGAAAATGATGTTTCTATACTTCTGAACCTCAATTAGCAACAGCCAATGAGTTCAGCAGCCCAATTTCATCCAAAGTGTCCTTTCACTGTCTCATCCCCAAGTCTAACTGGACCTTCACCTAAGTGCCTGAACTGGCATGCAGCCAACCCCATCCTTCAGATGCCCATAGGGAAGCATGTACATGTTTCAAGAAAGCAAGACTCAAGAGTTCCAACAACCAGCCGGGCGCAGTGGCTCATGCCTATAATCCTAGCACTTTGGGAGGCCGAGGTGGGTGGATCATCTGAGGTCAGGAGTTCGAGATCAGCCTGGCCAACATGGCAAAACCCCATCTCTACTAAAAATACAAAAATCAGCCAGGCGTCCAGGTGTGGTGGTAGGCACCTATAATCCCAGCTACTCAGGCGGCTGAGGCGGAGAATCGCTTGAACCCGGGGGTCACAGGTTGCAGTGAGCCAAGATCACACCACTACACTCCAGCCTGGGAGACAAAGCGAAACTCTGACTCAAAAAAAAAAAAAAAAAGTTCCAACAACCATTATCAGAAGGCTCTTAATTGAATGTCCTCCCAAGGAAGCAAATTTAAAGATTCCTTCATCATCAGCTGGACATCCTTAGTGAACCAAAACCAAAATAGTACCAGCTCCCTCTATATACTTCCTTTAGGTCACTTACATCCTTCACCAGGCAGATATCTTAAATGAGGTCAAGAAACAGACTTACCACCACACCCTTTTTCCTGCTGCCTTTGTTATCTTGCATTTCTAAGGACTTACTCAAACAATAGCAAAGATGGAAAGGATAAATGACACACCTCCCTCAATGTTCAGTTCTGTCCCAGCAAAATAACTCCCTGGCTTGGTGACTCACAGGAAACACTAGCTGTTTCCTTCTTATGAGGGGCTTTGTTGACTTGTCAGCCCCACCACTTGAGCTTGCAGAGAGCACTTTAAGACCTACAAGTTTATTACTGAATGTTCCCAAGGCTCAGCATCAAGCTAAATCAATAGCAGCAAGTGACACTGCAGAGGTCTCTGAGAAAGTTTATAAAACAAATTTAACTCACCCCTTCCCAAGTGTCTACAGATAAGGGCTTGAGCCAGCATCATCTGTCCACAGCGTAGCATACATCCCCAACCAGCATCTGATGAAGGGCCCGTTCCCCCTGTTGGCAAAATGGAAGGGAATGAATATGGGTTCCTCAAATTGCCCTTTCCTGAAACATCAGCATATTTAGACTCACACAAGACAGGCAAATAAATATACTCTGAAAAGCGAGGTAACAGATATACCCACAGATCAAACAAGATTTGGGTATACAGTTGGAACTTGCAAACATAGTACTGAGTCAACCAAAACAAGTTCTACGGCCAAACATAAAACAAGCAAATGAACTAAATGTGTCCCTTATGTTTTCTGCTTGAAGACTTCTAGGTATACATGCAATTTTGGTAGGTGACTGCCATGTATGAATACCAACCCTTAGTCCATTCCATGTCATCATCTGCCAGACCCAAACCTTGCCTTGCATAGCTCACTTGCATGGCCCTGAAATTCTCAGGGAAGCCAGTCTTACTTAGGTAAAGAACAAATACTACCAAAGGCAATCATCAAAATGGTCAAAGAGATTTGGAAGGCTCATGACTATTCTGAATATATATTATGAAGATCTGAACAGCAAGAAGGACATTGTAAAATAGGGGAAAGATCCCTAGATGAGGCATCAGAAGACCAGTCTCTAGTTATCTAATCTAAATCTCATCTATAGGCTGAGCATAATAGTACATACTCTGCCTACTATCAGTGGGTATTGTAAGAACTGAGAGAATATCTGTGAAAGTGTTCTAGAACCCACAGAGGATGACACAAATACTTGATGTTTTGAGTATGATCATAATTTAAACCCATATTAATGAATTAGAAATGTATCTTTAAAAGGTATAAAATTAGTTAATAAATGAAATAAGACAACAGGTTCTATTTTAAGAACACCTTATGCAAAGAAAATCACACATATGAGGCCAGGGTGAGCTCAATATTCTTTTCCAAGGGGCCAATGAAATCAGATAACTTGAATGGCAGACAGGGTATGTTGTTTTCATTGTTTTCTTTTCCCAGTGTGGAAATGGAAAAATATGCTATAAGCATGATCTCAGAAGACTAACTTCAAAGGGGGTCATCAATCTTGTAAGACAAGTGGGTCAAGGTGGTCACCCCTTTCTTTTAGTTGTGGGGACTGAAGGAAAGTTACAACAACAAGATGGGAAGGAGGGAGTCAATTTATGACCTGGAAGGGGTGCCTTTTGATTGTTGCTAATGCGGGGATTGTTGGCCAGATTAGTAGGGAAAAGATGCAATGAGGCCCACATAAAGAAGAGATCATCTATTGCCAAAATATTGGCAGAGTAAAATTAGAAATATTTTCCAGCCTTGCAAAGAGCTCCACAGCCAGAGAAAGTTAACAGTTCAGAACCACTGGTTACTAAACATTGTTCTTTTGTTTGTTACTGACTGGTGTATTTCTGGGGAGAGAAAAAAAAAAAAAAAAGGAAAAGTCTGTGTGACCTTCATTTTTGGCACTGAACAGAAAGATTGATTTCATTCTAGTGTCCTCTTAGAAGAGTAAATTTCACTATTTGTAGGCCCTTTTCCTACAGGGCCATGATACTAGGAAGTAGCCACCCTACTTACAAATGTGTTGTATATCCTTTATGAAAACAGCACATTCACTTCACCTATTGAATTGTCCTTTTTTCTAGTTGACAGCTGGTAACAGCCTAGAATTAGTTCCAAGGAAACTACTGTAATTTGTCTCTCAATGGCAAGGTGCTTTCATGTCATATGGGGGAAAAAACCCAAATAAATTATTTTCTTTCTTTCAAGACACAATTTTCATTAATAATCAAGTAGTTCCACAATGCAGTGGATTGTAATTTAATATATATTATACAAATTAAAGGCTTACGTGATTTTTCCCCTTAATCTCAAAAGTATAACAAGTAATATCATCTGGTGCCTGAACACTTGGAGGTGGGGTCAAAAGTATACAGTCATAACCCCTCAATGCCATAGAGCCATATGTGAAAGGATACTTTAGCAATGAAACTTTTGGATGAAGTGTAAGATTTACCTAGTCCCCTAAATCAAATTCTTTGCTATAGTGAGCAATTAATTCTGAGGTTTCTATGAAGTCACTGATAACCTCAGGCAAGCTATCCACAAGGAACAAAGCAGAGTAAAACAAATGATATACCTACCAATTGGTGAAAATTTCCTTCTGTATGTAAACCATAGACGAGCACTTATATCAGACAACAGCTTAGATTTTTCTGTAATTAAATGTAAAATTAAAATTAAATCACCATATCTAAAAATACCCACCTTTACTTCTGAGCCAGCTGCCAACTTAATTTCAAATAACCAGTCAATTCCATTATTATGGGGCTAGGTAAATTCACAGGAAACCCATTCTCATTTTAGCCAAATAATTTCAGTATTTCTCCCAACCTATGGTTTGACCAGAGCTACTTGACTGGTGTAATGACATTGGGTAGCTCCTGTCATCTTTTCACTGAATTCCACAGTCCTGACAGTTACAAACACTGGGATCATTGCCAAAAGACAAGGAATAAGAAAATTAAGGATCTTAGAGAACCCACTAACAAGACTATCAGCCCCAGCCTGAATGATGGTTGGCTGGATCTTGTATCAGCACCCATCATCCCTTATCTAAAACTAGAGGTTTGGCTGGGCCCAGCAACTCACACCTCTAATCCCAGTGCTTTGGGAGGCTGAGACAGGGAGATTGCTTGAGGCCAGGAATTCAAGACCAGCCTGGACAACATAGTGAGACCCCATCTCTACAAAAAAAATGAGGTATGAGGATCACTTGAATCCAGGAGTTCGAGGCTGCAGTGAGCTATGATCACCACTGTACTCTACCTGAGTAACAGAGAGACCTTGTCTTAAGCAAAACAAAATAAAACAAAACAAAAACTATTGGTTGGCTTGTTTGTGTGTGTGCATGTGTGTCTGTGCATGCACACATGCATCTTTAAATAAAAAGGAAATGCCCTACTAAGCAAATTAGGTGTGTAAGAAATGTATCTATAGCACCTAGTGCAACCGGCACTTATAATCTAAATGCATATATAATATCACAAATGTTTTTGTGTCTTTCTTCAAAGCATGCTTTCTCGTATTTTATGACATAAATTTACTTTGATGGGCCACAATATGGCTTCCACATTTTTATCTGTACTTAGATGTGACTATCTTTCTTAGTCACCTCTCTCCCTCTTCTCAACAACATGTCTGTATTATATTCTGTATAGAATTTATAGTCACTGCACTTAAAAAGAACAAAGGGAAATCTACTTTGGGCCAATAGTTTCTATTTTCTGTCTTCCTTTTCTTTGGAGCAAGTCAGAAAGTTGAGCTATCTATATTTTCCGTCCCTTCCATGCCCCAGTGCCTAGCACATTCAGGGAAGCAGATGTACAATGGTTAATAGTAAGACACCTGAAGTCATACTTTGATTGGGTTTGAACCCTGACTCTGCTACTTACCAGCCGTGTAAGCTGGTTAACTTAACCTCTCCGGGCTTCAGTTTCCTCATCCATAAATGGGGAGAATTATAGTACCTACTTCATTGAGTTGTGAGTATTCAAAAGATAATACACGTAAAGTACTTACATGGTGAATAGTACACAGTGAACCTATGATAAATTTTAGCTGTTATATACCCGTCCTCTTAAATGTCCACACCCTCACTCCTGCCTCTGACAGTCTTTATGCCTTCCTGTGTGGCTTTATGCTGGGGAAGTTGTATGGACATTAAAGGCACTTCCCAATTTAACATTTGAATATGAGTGGATTTGGCAACCTGGGGATTCCTGTTGTCATGGAATGCAGAATTAGAAGATTCCCTCCAATCCCCTCATTTTAAGTACCACTGAAGGAAGTTAAGATCCAGAAAGAGAAAGTGACTTACCTGAGTTAGAAGAGTCTAAATAAAAAAGGTCTCCTAATCACTAGCTCCAGGCTTTCCAGTGTTCACAATTCTCCAATCAAAATAATGAAGCCAGGCTCATGAGGAGCTGACAATGCCTAACTTCCTCTCCTGCCTTTTCATCAGCCTCTTCCTGTTCCTTCCTCCAAGCTACGTGAGGGCCTCTGAAGAGGATGTCTCCTCAGAAAGATACAAATCTCAGAGCTGCCTCTTTCCAAGCTCTGGCTTTATCTGGGTGCTGGGTTGTTAGCAGTTTCAGGTTAAAAGGTCTTTCTTTACCAATCTATAAGAATGTAATGGTAAGGAAGAAAAATTAAAGCCTCCTTTCCATCTAGCTGTAGTGGCTAAAAGTTCTATACAAAATCAGAATAAACTGAGACAGTGCTATGGTCAGCAAAAGATCTAAAACATAAGAAAAACTTACTAGGTCTGATATTGTTTCTGAGATCCATGGGTTATCTAGAAGTCCCTGAGTGTTTTTATCTAGCCAGAGAAGTATGTGAGAGTAATAAATATGTAGCCCAATCACAAAAGGCTAGAGACTGGTTAGTGATACCAGGAGTGGGTCCGTGTTTTTTGAAACCCAAGGCTTCTAGAATTTGGGGATTCTCCTTTAAGGAACAGAATAAAAATATATTACCTGTGCAAATTGTGCAAAAACCTATAACCATGTAAACTCACTACTAGGGCCTTTTGGGGCCTTGGAAGGGGCCTGTCCAAGCAAAAGTTCTGAGACTTAAGCTCCATTGACTACAAGGTAAATCCACCTCAGAGTAGCATTAACATTAAGCAAGAAAATGCTCTGCCAACTGTTAGGCAGGAATCTATATTCAACATGACGGCATTACCCGGTGTAGCAGGCCTTTTGTTAAAGACTCCCTTCACCCTTGTACATACCCGCAGACTTACATGCGTCAGAGTTCTGGCTGGGCAACCACACTCCCCCATGACCTGCAGCTCACCTGCATTCCACAAGTTCATAAACAGCAGTTTCGGTTGACAGTTTCCAAAGACCCCTTCCTCATGACCCTTACTCAACTCCTGCCGTAGTAGTTTCAATACCCCTCAGGCCCTGTTTGCACAACCAGCTTCCCTACCTCTCAGGCTATAAAAAGCCCCTACCCTCCTCCCTCAGCACGACTTCCTTGGCCCACACCTTTGGACCGAGGAACCTTGCCCACGAGTCCTAATAAAGGCTATTCTCACTGCCATTTGCCTTGAGTCTTCGTTCCCGGTTCAGCTCCAGCCTCAGTTTACCTTTACACCAACCCAAGAAGAAAAAGTACAAACCCTGAACCACAGGTGCCTACCTCATCTGGGTTCTTACAGACAAATGCTACCAAATCTTACCTGTTTTAAGGAGATGCTGCTTCCCTAAGATCCATACCAGCTCATCTGTATCTGGATATTCTTCTAGGTAGTCAGTGAAAATAGTAATCTGGTTTTCATACTTGGATAAAACTGAAAGAAAATGAAAGAAACTTAAGTAAAATTTAATAGAAGGGGCTTACCTCTGTGGCTGACTGATTATTACCTTTGCTCTGAAGGTGAAAGGTCAGCAGCTTGAATCTAATGAAAGCAATTCCTTTTCCTTGAGGAACAAAGACACTCACAAGACCTCTAAATCCTTTAGCTGAAGGATTTCCTCTTGACCATCTCTTTTGACCTTCCCTTTCTCAAAGTTCCATTTAACACCATCTCTAAAAAATCATTTGGCCACAGTTACTTCAAAACATTTTATACCATAGGGCCTTCTTTGTAAATAGCCCATTATCGAGCTTCCCCTACTCTGAGTGTATTGAGGTGATACAATACATGCACACCTAACTCCTGCCCATGTCACAGGGAATATCATGAGGTTTGTATTGCGAGGTTTCCAGTGGCCAGTGGCTTGGAAGGTGCTGTGACAAGCCTGAATGTTTGTACAACTGTGTATATGGTAATATTTTAGCTGGAAGATCAGATGTTTTCATAATATTTTTATTTGCCATTTTATTCACATATGGCTTCTGCAAAGAAGGATCTTGAAGTTAACGGTAAATATAATTTGTTCTTGGTATTCACAGATGACTATTAAGATATAATAAGAAATATATATTTAGTTTCTATCCCTGTTTTCTGGCACAGAGCTCCTAAAACCTTTGTTATGGTGAGTGATAGGGATACTATGTGCATCTTTTGTTCTGAAATTTGGCCTCTCTGCCTGGTTCCTGACATAGAGCTCCTAGTGAATTTCCTGGGTGATAAGAGCATCTTCTGTTCTAATGAAGTATCTCTTGGTGGGCTTCTGGATGGAGGCTGGTTACCAGAAAGACTAAGCCATGATTAGAAGCTTGGAACTTTCAGTCCCAACCCCCATCCTTTGGGAAGGGTGGAGACTGAGTCAAAAATTGACTTCATAAAAATCCCTGGACTGTGGGATTTGGTGAACTTCTGGGTTGCTGAATATGTGGAAGTGTCTGGGAGGTGGTATGCCTAAAGAGGGCATGGTTGCTCTGTGTCCCTTTCCATATGCCTTGCCCTATGCATCTCCTCCATCTGGCTGTCCATCTATACCCTTTGTGATATTCTTTATAATAAATGGGTAAACATAATAAAATGTTTCCCTGAGTTCAGTGAGTCATCCTAGATTATGGAACACGAGGAGGGGGTCATGGGAACCCCAATTCATAGCTGGTCAGTCAGAAGCACATATAGCTGGGACTTATGACTGGCATCTGAAGTGGGGCAGTCTTGTGGAACTGAGCTGTCAGCCTATGGAATCTTACTCTAACTCCAGACAGATAGTGTCAGAATTGAATTAAATTATAGGGTACACTATTGGTATCTTGTGGAGAATTGCATGGTATGTGGTATCACAAGAATTGAGTGGTGAGTGTCAGAGTAGAAAACAGTTTGATTTTCCTATCTCACACAACTATGGTTATCTCTGAAGATAAAGTATCCCCCAAAATATAACTAAACCTCACTAGTTCACAAGCCATACTTTTCAAACTTATGACCATGCAATATGGGAGGAGTTAAAATTCAAATTCACTTTTGTACCAAAAGAGATGGGGTTTCACTGTATTAGCCAGGGTGGTCTTGAACTGCTGGCCTCAAGCAATCCTCCCACCTCAGACTTTCAAAGTGTTGGAAATACAGGCGTGAGCCACCACACCTGGCCTCTCTCAGAATATTAGTTACAAAGAACTTTTGAGATAGTACCCCTTCATAAGTCAATCTTGAGTCTTTTAGCAGACCTTTTCCTCAAATTCACTTTTGTTCTGAAATTTGGCCTTTCTCCCTGGTTCCTGACATAGAGCTCCTAATGAATTTCCTGGGTGATAAGAGCATCTTCTGTTCTAATGAAGTATCTCTTGGTGGGCTTCTGGATGGAGGCTGGTTACCAGAAGGACTAAGCCATGATTAGAAGCTTGGAACTTTTAGTGCCAACCCCCATCTCCTTAAAAAAATAAATAATAATAATTTTTTAAGAGATATTATATTGTAAATAGTAAACATATTTCCAAGCCAGCCCACAAAACCTATTTTAATCTGTAACTAGAAAATTTAAATTGATAGTTTATTTCATAGTTTATGGTGCTATATCTATGAGAAAATATATTTCAAGTTCAAAGCTAAGATACTCAACACACACCTCTTAACTCATGGGGGCTCATCAGCCCCTATGAGGAGGGGAGCACAGAGAAAGTAGGGGACCATTTGTACAACTACAGGTAGCTGCAGAGATTCTCTAAAAGAAATCCCTTGAAAGGATAAATTGTTTTATTTTATTTTGTTTTTGTTTTCTAACCAAGGGCATGTTGTTTTCATAGAAATAAATGCTCCTAAATATAAATGAGTCTGTTCTGATAAAAAAAAAATGAGTCTATTTTGATCATATAAATATTTTGTTGGAAGTTGAAATTATAATTTGTACAAGCACTTTCAGAAACACAGCTGAGATCGAGACCAGCCTGGCCAACATGGTGAAACCCCGTCTCTACTAAAAATTCAGAAATTAACTGGGCATGGTGGTGCGTGCCTGTAGTCCCAGCTACTCGGGAGGCTAAAGCAGGAGAATTGCTTGAACCCGGGAGGCCGAGGTTGCAGTGAACCGAGATTGCGTCACTGCACTCCAGCCTGGTGACACAGCAAGATTCCGTCTCAAAAAAACCAACCAAACAAACAAAAAACTGTTAACCAGGGATATTACCTTTCTTAAAATATCTTACGGAATTCCAATCATTCAGGGATTTAAGTAGCCTTTCTCCTCAATATATTTTAATTACTAAGATGATAGTCTCTGCAGTGTTTCAAATTTAAAGAAGTTAGAAACAGCCATTTTGTTCCCCAGTGAAAATTCATCACTACCAAATCTGACAGGGAGCCTGTGCCATCTTAGCCTCTCTGCTGCTGGCCTCAGCCCCTGGCCCATGCCCAGGAAATACCAGGCTAAAAATGATTATCCAGGTCAGGCCATCCCCAGGAGGTGGTGGACTGAGGCAGGGCAAATCACACTGTGTACCACCCCACCCTACCCTCTAAGCCTCACAGGCAGAAGAAATCCATTTTAAATGAACATCTAGTGTAGCCTAAAAAGAGAGAAAAAATCAGAAAATAAGTAACTTGAGTAGACTGTAGGAAAAGGGTAACCTCTCTGGCATTGCCTTCGTAGGGGTGAGGATGGGTGGCATTGGATGAATGTACAGCATGTATGCATATAAGCCTTGGGTCTTTTTATAGTACTGGCCAAAGAAATACCATTTCTCTATCGCCAACCCTGTCTCAGTGAGTCACTGGCCAGTTATCTGGTCAAATTAGTAAAGCCCTTTGAAGCCTGTGACAACTGCCCTGCTTCATTTGGGATGGCTCTGATAAAAATGGCAGCCAAAGAATTTGACTCTTGCACTTCACCCCCTCTCAGGCCTAGCTAGGCCAGCAAGAAGTTCATTATAGTCTCTATTCTTCTTGATTCTTCTCTTAAAAGATAGACACCCTGATTGCAGTATGTGAGTCCATGGCCATCCCTGAATCAAGGCTACATGTATGGAACAAGTAAAAGAACAGAAAATGAAATTAACAGAAACAAGAAGCAGTGACATGGGAAGATTATGTACATGGGGGTCTAGGGAGGAAAGAGGAACAGGTCTTACATAGGGAGAACTCAGATGAAAAAGCAATCTGGGAAGTGGATGAGGTGCAGAAGTAAAATATCATTTCCAGTACAATTGCTTCTGATTAACAGCAATATGTTTTATTTCAAATTTTTCACAAACTACCTTTGTCTTGCCTTTAAAAGTAAACAAACCATATATCAGGCTGATATGAGTTCCCTGCCTTCCCAGTCTGTTTAAAGAGATAGGGACTATGAGAGGTGACAGCATGCTGGCGGCCCTCGCTTGCTCTTGGCATCTCCTCGGCCTCGGCGTCCACTCTGGCCACGCTTGAGGAGCCCTTTGGCCCACTGCTGCACTGTGGGAGCCCCTCTCTGGGCTGGCCGAGGCTGGAGCCAGCTCCCTCTGCTTGCGAGGAGGTGTGGGGGAGAGGCACGGGTGGGAACCGAGGCCGTGCAAGGCACTTGTGGGCCAGCGCAAGTTCCGGGTGGGCATGGGCTCGGTGGGCCTCACACTTGGAGTGGCCAGTCAGTGCTGCCGGCCCGGGCAGCGCGCGGCTTGGCGCCCTGGCTGGCAGCTGCTTGGGGGGTGTGCCGGGTCCCCGGCAGCACAGGCCTGCCGGCTGTGCTCGAATTCTTGCTGAGCCTTAGCTGCCTCCCCGCGGGGCAGGGCTCAGGACCTGCAGCCAGCCATGTCTGAGCCTCCCCACCACTGTGGGCTCCTATGCGGCCTAAGCCTCCCTGACAAGTGATGCCCCCTTCTCTGCAGGGACCAGTCCCATTGACCGCCCAGAGGGGCTGAGAAGTGCGGGTACATGGCTTGGGACTGGCGAGCAGCTCCGCCTGCGGCCCTGGTGTGGAGTCCACTAGGTGAAGCCAGCTGGGCTCCTGGGTCTGGTGGGGACTTGGAGAGCCTTTGTGTCTGACTGGGGGATTGTAGATGCACCAATCGGTGCTCTGTGTCTAGCTCGGGGTTTGTGAACTCACCGATGGGCGCTCTGTGTCTGGCTTAAGGTTTATAGACACACTGGTGGGTGCTCTGTGTCTAGTTAATCTGGTGAGGACTTGGAGAACTTTTGTGTCTGGCTGGAGGACTGTGAATGCACCAGTCCGTGCTCTGTGTCTAGCTCAGGGATTGTGAAGGCGCCAATTGGCACCCTGTCAAAACAGACCAATCAGCTCTCTGTAAAATGGATCAATCAGAAGGATGTGGGTGGGGCCAGATAAGGGAATAAAAGCAGGCTGCCCGAGCCAGCAGCAGCAACCTGCTTGGGTCCCCTTCCACATTGTGGAAGCTTTGTTCTTTTGCTCTTTGCAATAAATCTTGCTCCTGCTCACTCTTTGGGTCCACGTCACCTTTATGAGCTGTAACACTCACCACGAAGGTCTGCAGCTTCACTCCTGAGGCCAGTGAGACTACAAACCCACCAGGAGAAATGAACAACTCCCGACGGAAGGAACGAACAACTCCAGATGTGCCACCTTAAAAGCTGTAACACTCATCGTGAAGGTCTGCAGCTTCACTCCTGAGGCCAGCGAGACCACGAACCCACCAGAAGGAAGAAACTCTGAACACGTCCAAACATCAGAAGGAACAAACTCCAGACACACCATCTTTAAGAACTCACCGCGATGGTCCACAGCTTCATTCTTGAAGTCAGTGAGACCAAGAATCCACCAATTGCAGACACATTTTGGCGACCATGAAGGGACTATCGCCTATCGCCAAGTGGTGAGACTATCACCTATTGCCAAGCAGTGAGACTACTGCCAAGCGGTGAGACTATCACCTATTGCCAAGCAGTGAGTACCATCGGACTCCTTTCACTTGCTGTTCTGTCCTGTTTTTCCTTAGAATTCGGGGGCTAAACACCAGGCACCTGTCGGCCAGTTAAAAACAACTAGTGTGGCTGCCGAGGTAAAGACACGGGTGTCAGGCTTTCTGGGAAAGGGCTCTCTAACAACCCCCGACTCTTCGGAGTTGGGAGCGTTGGTTTGCCTAGAACCAGCTTCTGCTTTTCCTGTACCTCTGGGCTGAGCCGAGGGTCGACAGAGAGGAAAGCCATGTAGCTCCGGGGTCCCGACAACAAGTTGGTTGACCCTGCAGCCATGAGCAGAACTCTCAAAGGCGTGTCACCCAAGCGAGACTTGCCCATCTATCCTATCTATCCTGACCCTTGCCCCCTGGGTCTTAATGCCTGCCAGACAAACTTCCTCTCGCCTCTCTTCTCTGAGGTTAGTCCTGCTTCTAAAAATCGCTCCCTGTCTCTGGTGCTTTTCTAGTTTCTCCTATAAGAATGACTTCTAGTATAAACTCCAAGACTCTGTTACCTTCTTTAGGCACCCTGGCTCACCAATCAGAAAGACATAATTTTTGCCCAAAGCCCCATCGTAGGGGGGACTATCTGGAATTTTAGGATCCTTCCTCAGACAAGCTGGCCTAACAAAATCTATTCGTGAAGCTAGGATATGGGGAGCCTCAGAAATTGTATCCTTCCTATTCATATAAGTGAGGACAAAAGGTGTCACTATTCCAACCCTGGAGATCCCTTCCTTCCTTCAGGGTATGGCCCTCCACTTCATTTTTGGGGCATAACATCTTTATAGGACATGGGTA
Source organism: Macaca thibetana thibetana (assembly GCF_024542745.1). Classification (NCBI taxonomy): domain Eukaryota; kingdom Metazoa; phylum Chordata; class Mammalia; order Primates; family Cercopithecidae; genus Macaca; species Macaca thibetana. The sequence continues at coordinate 103,759,545 of NC_065598.1, read as the reverse complement.
AAGTCCCAGTACTAACAGGAGAATGCTTAGGACTCTAACAGATTTTCGAGAATGCGTCAGTAAGGGCCACTAAATCTGATTCTTCTTGGTCCTCCTTGTGGTCTAGAAGGACAGGCAAGGGTGCAGGTTTTCAAGAATGCATCAGTAAGGGCCACTAAATCCGACCTTCCTCGGTCCCCCATGTGGTCTGGGAGGAAAACTAGTGTTTCTGCTGCTGCGTTGGTGAGCGCAACTATTCTGATCAGCAGGGTCCAGGGACCATTGCAGGTTCTTAGGCAGGGGTTGCTTCTGCTGCTGCGTCAGTGAGCACAACTATTCCAATCAGCAGGGTCCAGGGACCATTGTGGGTTCTTGGGCGGGGGAGAAACAAAACAAACCAAAACTGTGGGCAGTTTTGTCTTTCAGATGGGAAATACTCAGGCATCAACAGGCTCACCCTTGAAATGTATCCTAAGTCTTTGGGACCACTTTGACCTGCAAACCCTGAAAAAGAGGCAACTCATTTTTTTCTGCACTATGGCTTGGCCCCAATATTTTCTCTCTGATAGGGAAAAATGGCCACCTGAGGGAAGTACAAATTACAATAATATACTGCAACTTGACCTTTTCTGTAAGAGGGAAGGCAAATGGAGTGAAATACCTTATGTCCAAGCTTTCTTTTCATTGAGGGAGAATACACAACTATGCAAAGCTTACAATTTACATCCCACAGGAGGACCTCTCAGCTTACCCCCATATCTTAGCCTCCCTATAGCTCCCCTTCCTATTAATGATAATCCTCCTCTAATCTCCCCTGCCCAGAAGGAAATAAGCAAAGAAATCGCCAAAGGACCACAAAACTTCCCCCCTCCCTCCCGCCGGCTATCAGTTATGTCCCCTTCAAGCTGTAGGGGGAGGGGAATTTGGCCCAACCCGGGTACCTGTCCCCTTCTCTCTCTCTGATTTAAAGCAGATCAGGGCAGACCTGGGGAAGTTTTCAGATGATCCTGATAGGTACAAAGATGTCCCACAGGGTCTAGGGCAAACCTTCGACCTCACTTGGAGAGATGTCATGCTACTGTTATATCAAACCCTGGCCTTTAATGAAAATAATGCACCTTTAGCTGCAGCCTGAGACTTTGGAGATACCTGGTATCTTAGTCAAGTAAATGACAGAATGACAGCCGAAGAAAGGGACAAATTCCCTACCAGTCAGCAAGACATCCCCAGTATGGATCCCCACTGGGACCTTGACTCAGATCATGGGGACTGGAGTCGTAAACATCTGTTGACCTGTGTTCTAGAAAGACTAAGGAGAATTAGAAAAAAGCCCATGAGTTATTCAATGATGTCTACCATAACTCATGGAAAGGAAGAAAATCTTTCTGCCTTCCTCGAGCAGCTACGGGAGGCCTTAAAAAAAGTATACTCCCTGTCACCCGAATCATTTGAGGGTCAACTGATTCTAAAAGATAAGTTTATTACCCAATCAGCTGCAGATATCAGGAGAAAGCTCCAAAAGCAAGCCCTGGGTCCTGAACAAAATTTGGAGGCATTATTGAACCTGGCAACCTCGGTGTTCTATAATAGGGACCAAGAGGAACAGGCACAAAAGGAAAAGCGAGATCAGAGAAAGGCCACAGCCTTAGTCATGGCTCTCAGACAGACAGACCTTGGTGGTTCAGAGAGGACAGAAAATGGAGCAGGCCAATTACCCAGTAGGGCTTGTTATCAGTGTGGTTTACTAGGACACTTTAAAAAAAGGCTGTCCAATGAGAAATAAGCTGCCCCCTCGTCCGTGTCCACTATGCTGAGGCAATCACTGGAAGGTGCACTGCCCCAGAGGACGAAGGTTCTCTGGGTCAGAAGCCCCCAACCAGATGATCCAACAACAGGACTGAGGGTGCCCGGGGAAAGCGCCAGCTCATGTCATCACCCTCACAGAGCCCCGGGTACGTTTAAACATTGAGGGCCAGGAAATAGACTTCCTCCTGGACACTGGTGCAAGCTTCTCAGTGTTAATCTCCTGTCCTGGATGACTTCCTCAAGGTCTGTTACCATCCGAGGAATCCTGGGACAGCCTGTAACCAGGTATTTCTCCCACCTCCTCAGTTGTAACTGGGAGACTTTGCTCTTTTCACATGCCTTTCTTGTTATGCCTGAAAGTCCCACACCGTTATTAGGGAGGGATACATTAGCCAAACCTGGAGCTATTATCTACATGAATATAAGGAACAAGTTACCCATTTGTTGTCCCCTACTTGAGGAGGGAATCAACCCTGAAGTCAGGGCATTGGAAGGACAATTTGGAAAGGCAAAAAATGCCCGCCCAGTCCAAATCAGGCTAAAAGATCCTACCACTTTTCCTTATCAAAGGCAGTATCCCTTAAGACCTGAAGCTCATAAAGGATTACAGGACATTGTTAAACATTTAAAAGCTCAAGGCTGAGTAAGGAAATGCAGCAGTCCCTGCAACACCCCAATTCTAGGAGTACAAAAACCGAACGGTCAGTGGAGACTAGTGCAAGATCTTAGACTCATAAATGAGGCAGTAATTCCTCTATATCCAGTTGTACCCAACCCCTATGTCCTGCTCTCTCAAATACCAGAGGAAGCAGAATGGTTCACAGTTCCGGAGCAGAATGGTTCACAGTTCCGGACCTCAAGGATGCCTTATTCTGTATTCCTCTGTACTCTGACTCCCAGTTTCTCTTTGCCTTTGAGGATCCCACAGACCACACGTCCCAACTTATGTGGACAGTCTTGCCCCAACGGTTTAGGGATAGCCCTCACCTGTTTGGTCAGGCACTGGCCCAAGATCTAGGCCACTTCTCAAATCCAGGCACTCTGGTCCTTCAGTATGTGGATGATTTCCTTTTGGCTACCAGTTCGGAAGCCTTGTCAGCAGGCTACCCTAGATCTCTTGAACTTTCTAGCTAATCAAGGGTACAAGGTGTCTAGGTCGAAGGTCCAGCTTTGCCTACAGCAGGTCAAATACCTAGGACTAATCTTAGCCAGAGGGACCAGGGCCCTCAGCAAGGAAAGAATACAGCCTATACGGCTTATCCTCACCCTAAGACATTAAGACAGTTGCAGGGGTTCCCTGGAATCCCCTGCTTTTGCCGACTATGGATCCCCAGATACAGTGAGATAGCCAGGCCCCTCTATACTCTAATCAAGGAAAACCCAGAGGGCAAATACTCATCCAGTAGAATGGGAACCAGAGGCAGAAACAGCCTTCAAAACTTTAAAGCAGGCTCCAGCTTTAAGCCTTCCCACAGGACAAAACTTCTCTTTATACGTCACAGAGAGAGCAGGGATAGCTCTTGGAGTCCTTACTCAGACTGATGGGACAACCCCACAACCAGTGGCATACCTAAGTAAGGAAATTGATGTAGTAGCAAAAGGCTGGCCTCACTGTTGATGGATAGTTGAGGCAGTGGCCGTCTTAGTGTCAGAGGCTATCAAGATAATACAAGGAAAGGATCTCACTGTCTGGACTACTCATGATATAAATGGCATATTAGGTGCCAAAGGAAGTTTATGGCTGTCAGACAACTGCCTACTTAGATACCAGGTGCTACTCCTTGAGGGACCGGTGCTTCAAATACTTTCGTGTGTGGCCATCAACCCTGCCACTTTTCTCCCAGAGGATGGGGAACCAATCGAGCATGACTGCCAACAAATTATAGTCCAGACTTATGCCACCTGAGATGATCTCTTAGAAATCCCCTTAGCTAATCCTGACCTTAACCTATATACTGATGGAAGTTCATTTGTGGAGAAGGGGATACAAAGGGCAAGTTATGCCACAGTTAGTGATGTAACCATACTTGAAAGTAAGCCTCTTCCCCCAGGGACCAGCGCCCAGTTAGCAGAACTAGTAGCACTTACCCGAGTCTTAGAACTGGGAAAGGGAAAAAGAATAAATGTGTATACAGATAGCAAGTACACTTATCTAATCCTACATGTCCATGCTGCAATATGGAAAGAAAGGGAGTTCCTAACCTCTGGGGGAACTCCCATTAAATACCACAAGGAAATTATGGAGTCATTGCACACAGTGCAAAAACCCAAGGAGGTGGCAGTCTTACACTGCCAAAGCCATCAAAAAGAGAAAGGATAGGGGAGAACAGTAGCATAAGTGGCTGGCAGAGACAGGGAAACACCAGCAGAAAGGAAAGAGAGAAAGAGACAGAAAGTCAGAGAGAGAGAGAGGAAGAAACAGAGACAAAGAGGGAGTCAAAGAGAGAGAGACAAAGAAGTCAAAGAGAAAGAAAGAGAGATGGAAGCAGTAAAGAAAAAACAGTGTGTCCTATTCCTTTAAAAGCCAGGGTAAATTTCTGTCTACCCAGCCAAGGTACATTCTTCTTATGTGGAATGTTGGCCTATATCTGCCTCCCCACTAACTGGACAGGCACCTGCACCTTAGTCTTTCTAAGTCCCAACATTAATATTGCCCCAGGAAATCAGACCTTATCAGTACCCCTCAAAGCTCAGGTCTGTCAGTGCAGTCACACAAGTAATACCCCTATTTATAGGGTTAGGAATGGCTACTGCTACAGGAACCGGAATAGCCGGTTTATCTACTTGATTATCCTACCACGCACTCTCAAAGGATTTCTCAGACAGTTTGCAAGAAATAACAAAATCTATCCTTACTTTACAATCCCAAATAGACTCTTTAGCAGCAGTGACTCTCCAAAACTGCCTAGGCCTAGACCTCCTGACTGCTGAGAAAGGAGGACTCTGCACTTTCTTAGGGGAAAGAGTGTTGTTTTTACACTAACCAGTCAGGGATAGTATGAGATGCCTCCCGGCATTTACAGGAAAAGGCTTCTGAAATCAGACAACGCCTTTCAAATTCTTACACCAACCTCTGGAGTTGGGCAACATGGCTTCTCCCCTTTCTAGGTCCCGTGGCAGCCATCTTGCTGTTACTCACCTTTGGGCCCTGTATCTTTAACCTTCTTGTCATATTTGTTTTCTCCAGAATCAAGGCCATCAAGCTACAGATGGTCTTACAAATGGAACCCCAAATGAGCTTAACTAACAACTTCTACCGAGAACCCCTCAACCAACCCGCTGGCACTCTCACTGGTCTATAGAGCTCCCCTCTGGAGGACACTACAACCACAGGGCCCCTTTATCACCCCTATCCAGCAGGAGGTAGCTAGAGCAGTCATCGGCCAAATTCCCAACAGCAGTTGGGGTATCCTGTTTAGAAGGGGGATTGAGAGGTGAGGGCATGCTAGCGGCCCTCGCTCGCTCTCGGCGCCTACTCAGCCTCAGCACCCACTCTGGCTGCGCTTGAGGAGCCCTTCGGCCCACTGCTGCACTGTGGCAGCACCTCTCTGGGCTGGCTGAGGCCAGAGATGGCTCTCTCTGCTTGCCGGGAGGCATGAGGGGAGAGGCGCGGGTGGTAACCGAGGCTGCGCAAGGTGTTCGCGGGGCAGCGCGAGTTCCGGGTGGGCATGGGCTCGGTGGGCCCCACACTCAGAGCGGCTGGCTGGCATTGCCGACCCTGTGCAGTGAGGGGCTTGGCGCCCTGGCCAGAGGCTACGGCGGGGGGGGGGGGGGTGCACCGAATCCCCCAGCAGTGCCGGCCCACTGCCGCTGTGCTTCAATTCTCGCAGGGCCTCAGCTGCCTCCCCATGGGGCAGGGCTCGGGACCGCAGCCCGCCATGCCAGAGTCTCCTCCCCCCCGTGGGCTCCTGTGCAGCCCAAGCCTCCCCATTGAGCGCCGCCCCCTGCTCCGCAGCGCCGGGTCCCATCAACCACCCAGGGGCTGAGGAGTGTGGGCGCACAGCGTGGGACTGGCGAGCAGCTCTGCCTGCGGCCCTGGTGCAGAGTCCACTGGGTGAAGCCAGCTGGACTCCTGGGTCTGGTGGGGACTTGGAGAGTCTTTGTGTCTGACTGGGTGATTGTAGATGCACTGATCGGCGCTCTGTGTCTAGCTCGGGGTTTGTGAACTCACCAAGTGGTGCTCTGTGTCTGGCTCAAGGTTTGTAGAGGCACTGGTGGGTGCTCTATGTCTAGTTAATCTGGTGAGGACTTGGAGAACTTTCGTGTCTGGCTGGAGGACCGTGAATGCACCAGTCAGTGCTCTGTGTCTAGCTCAGGGATTGTGAATGCACCAATCAGCACCCTGTCAAAACAGACCAATCAGCTCTCTGTAAAATGGACTAATCAGCAGGATGTGGGTGGGGCCAGATAAGGGAATAAAAGCAGGCTGCCCGAGCCAGCAGCAGCAACCTGCTCGGCTCCCTTCCACATTGTGGAAGCTTTGTTCTTTTGCTCTTTGCAATAAATCTTGCTCCTGTTCACTCTTTGGGTCCACGTCACCTTTATGAGCTGTAACACTCACCACGAAGGTCTGCAGCTTCACTCCTGAGGCCAGCGAGACTACAAACCCACCAGGAGAAATAAACAACTCCAGACGTGCCACCTTAAGAGCTGTAACACTCATCGTGAAGGTCTGCAGCTTCACTCCTGAGGCCAGCGAGACCACGAACCCACCAGGAGGAAGAAACTCCGAACACGTCCAAACATCAGAAGGAACAAACTCCAGACACACCATCTTTAAGAACTGTAACACTCACCGCGAGGGTCCATGGCTTCATTCTTGAAGTCAGTGAGACCAGGAACCCACCAATTCAGGCTGATATGAGTTCCCTACCTTTTCAGTCTGTTTAAAGAGATAGGGACTATACAGGCAGAGCTACAAATCTATAACTTGGTGGATCAAGAATTAGTTTCTACAAGGTCTCAGGGACAACAGGCTTCACCCTGTTCCACTGTACTTTAAAAAAATTTATTGTACTGAAGTCTCTGCTGGGTTAGTTTAGTGGCCAGCTCATAATTAGACAAAGATTTCCTTAAATTCCTGGAACCAAAAAGCCTCCCAGTTTTGGCCAAGGGACTCTGTGTACATGTTGGGGCCTGTCTTCAACACTCAGCCACACGGTGTCTTCTGCCTTTGTCTTCACTTTCTGCTTATGCCGAGCTCAAGATCAGCCAGAGTGAGAGCTTAGGACCTACTGAGGGCTTTCCTGAGCATGTGCACAGCCCTATGCATGCATGTAATCTCGTAGATTCCCAGGAATATGCCCAAGCTTTCCAAAGCCCCAAGGAATCTCATTCCCCAGCTTTTTCTTCAAAGCTTTGTGGTTAGCTGGAAATATTATCCATTGTTTCAGGCAGCTGAGAAGTTAATTGATGGCCTCTAATCATTTTCCAAAAGAAAGGTCCTGGGGAAAAGGCTTTCTGTAGCTCTGTGTCAGGCCAAATAAATACAGTCTTACAAGTGGGGGCCTTCTGGCAGAACTCCAGATGGATCAAATAATGACAATTCTCTAGAAATGAGGCTCTAAAGGAGTCTCAACTCTATTCTGTCTCCTCTGATGGCTGCCAGGCTGATGGTTTTCCCTGTGCATGAAGGCTATTGATTTTGAAGGCTACTGCAGAGCCAAGGAGAAAGGGATGGGAATTTGGTGAATGAAAATATTAATGCCACAAAGCTCACTGGTCTTATCAACATGCAGCCATTTTTCTTGAATAAATGTTCCCTGGATTGCCACAAGCCTTTAGTTCATTTCTAGAGTTCTGAAAAAGTTGATTCTATTTCTGCCAGTTTTTTCATTGCTATTATGGAGAGAATTTTCAGAGGTTCTTACTCTGCCATTTTTGCTAATGTCTTACTTTAATAATATGGTTTCTGGCAATTGACTACATTTCTAAGGGTTATTTTGGAAAACTGCAAGTAAATGAGAAAATCACTTTGAAAAACAAATTTTCTGACAGGGTTTAACAAAAACACTTATACCTCATGACATGAATTTCAGTCAATTCATCCTAGATTCTGTGGAGCTTGTGCCAAAGAAAGAAGCACCACAAACTCTCTAAAGTGAAATTAAAAGGCCATAGAATCTCAGGGCCAGGAGGGGTGTGAGATATAGGATAACCTCCTTGTAGGTCTTTCAATTCTAACAGCATGCCAGGACACTGCTGGTGCTAAAACAACCTTCTCAGCAATGCATATGTCAAATCACATCTTGAAAAACTTGAGACAACATCCACGGGGGATAGGTATGGTAACAGCTGAGTATTCATTCATATTTCTTTCCATAAACTTTACAGAGTACCTACTATGTGTTAAGTATAAAGGGTAAAACATCAGTGAGATACAGTCTCCACCCTTCAAAAGCTTTTTAATCTAGTGGAGAGGCTAGGTCTGGAAACAACTAACAGAAGTGCAATAAGTGAAAGGAAAGTGATGTGGAAGACAGGGAAAGAAAAGGAAATAAATACAGTAATTAATTCCAACTGGGGGTGAATAGGCTTTCTACAACCTAGAAAAGGTTGCAGCATCAGAGCTGAGCCTTAATGGAAATAAGATATAAGTGGTAAGGGGGAAGGGAGGAAATTTCTAATTGAGGGAACACCAAAAGGACTTGGCAAGCAACTGAGTGTAGGGTGGGGCAGGGGAGAGTGAGAGAAAGAGAGTCAAAAATAACTTGCAGTTTTCAAGTGTTGGTGATGAAATGGTGGCAGAAAACCATGGGGGTGGGTAGGGAGATAATAAGCTTGGTCTAACCAGAATCTGTTGGACTCAGTGGATTTGAAGAAAGGGGTTAAAAAACAGTGAAGGAAAAGTAAGCCTGCACAGGGCTTTTGAAGACAGGCATGGTAGATGGCAAGTTAATTAGCAGGGCCTGGGACAGCAGGAAGACAGCCAGAAGACCAAGGCTCTGGCCCAGCCTGCAACACGCTTTCATCCCCTTCCTCCTGGGTTCACTTACTCCCCTGTTAGTCCCCAGCCTCTGCTCATCTGTGCACAGGCTCTGACCCATGTTCATTTGTCTTCCAACCTGTGACCTGCTTTTCTGACAGCCAAGAACTTAGAAAACAGAAGATTGGGCAAAAATTCTTAGCATTTCAAGTGGATTTTCACAATCAAAACAGCAAGTTTTCTTGAATTTACTCAGCAAGTCACATCCTAGCAATGCTAGGTTGTCAAATAATGCAAAAGACATGAATGATTTCTCTACAAACTGGTATAAACTTTGACTTCCTAAGACAACAGTGTGATTTTCAAACTTACATTAGAGAATCTTAACCAAAGAGTTATCATTCAGCTAGAGAGGACTTTATGGAATTCTATTTAACTGACTGGTGTTAGAGGTGGTGGAGCACAGGAGGCTACACCTGATAAATTTCAGGGCAAGTTAGCAAAGTAACCAGTCTGGTTAGCAAGGGACAATTGTTAAGTGATAAGACTCTGGTTTTCAGCTAGAAAAACTAATCAGGCCATAGATAATTTGGCCCCACAAAATATGACATTTCTTAGAGATTTCAGTTAATTCATCCTACTGACATAATGGTAATCCCACTGACAAATGTAATGCAAAATTGGGCTATTTCTGTGTTTCCTTTAAAGTGGTGCTTTTGAAAAGCTTATTCCCTTTTTAAGTGTATTTTTCTTGTTGCTTTCACTTAGGGATAAATTGCTGCCTGCTGTCTGCTGACTGAAATGCATTTGGAAATGTCTATGGGGAAATGAGATTCCATACACAAACTGGTAAGGAATGTACCTAACACATAGGCCACCGCACCTCCAAATTGCTGCCTCTTTTTGCCTTTGCTAAGATAGTTCTGCTCTTTTTTGATAGATGCCATTTCCGGAAGGATAAAAAGACTAGCTTTGAAAAGAGAGTCTAAATGCCTCTGTGATAACAAGGTGCTGCTCAGAGGATGCCGCCTTTGTAAAGGCTATCATTTTTGTTGATAAGTCATACAGAAAGGGTAGCACACTGGATGTATTGATGGAAAAAAAATTTGATTGGCAATATAATTCAAGACTTGAGGCACCTTTTTCACAAACTGAGGTGAGAATCACCTTGATTCTTCAACAGGTTTTGTTCTTTAGAATCAACCTGCTAGTCAGTTGTTACCGGGAAATTGGAGGAAAGCATGATTGAATTCCCGAGGACAGTTTCACATTAGTGCCACTGCCAAGCCATGCAGTGGGTTAAAAGAAAGCTTCCATGGTACTGTATCTTTGATTTTGGACAATAACCAAACTAAAAAGCAGCAATACTCAAATACTGAGCTCATGGCTAAGACACCATGAAAATATTTAATCAAAATGAATAGTGTGTCGACTTATTTTTCTTTAATATCCAGCATGGTGAGGAGAAGGAGGAAAACGAAAGGGAAAAGGAGGAAATGCCTACATCCCTCTTAGAAATAGCTCTATTCCAGGAAACCCAAAATTTGTGTTCTAGTCCTACCCTGCCACTTAATATATGACCTTAGAAAATCTACTGCACTTCTCTGGACCTTAGATTCTCCATCTATAAAATGAGCAGTGTGTTTTTCAAACAGCACATCCTAATTTATCAGTGGGTGGTAAAATCTATATAGGGGGTTGCAATCAGCATTTTTAAAAAATGAAATTGAATACAATAGAAAAGATCAGTGTATTGTAGATAAGAAGTATTGTTTCATGAAACTTGTGTGTATAAAAACTAGGTTGCAATGTAAAATGTATTTCTCATTGTGTTGTTATGATAAAAAAAAAAAGAAAGCCACCGGTCCAGACCTACACTGTCCAGTACAGTAGCCACTAGTCACATGCAGTTGTTTAATTAAAATTAAAGACAAAAATGCAGTTCCTCAGTCACACTAGCCACATTTCAAGCACTCAATAGCCATGTGTGGTTGTTGGTTACCATATTGGATAGCACAGATATAGAACAGTTTCAGAATCTCAGAAAAATTTACTGGACAGTTTTATTATAAGGAGTTTTTTATGGTTCTGTAGTATGTGGAGGCAGGATGGGGTGTTAGGAGGAGTACCCCGAGCCCTAGGAAGAGAAGATGTGTTCACTTGTCTCTCTTAAGAGAGTCTGTATGTGAACTTCTAAATAAATGAACCAACAATTATTTATTAAGTTTCAAACTTGGTTCTATGAGGAATACAAAGGAAGCATCCTTATAAACATTCACTGGATATTAAATGAACCAACGAAGGCATCATAATAACATAATCAAAGATAGGAACCTGATGTAAAAGAGTTAATAATAAAGGGTAATATACAGGCAAGTGTCAATAATAACTAAGTGCTGTCAAAATGCACAAAAGGAGGAAACTGAGGAGCACTGGAGTCATCAGGGAAGATTTTAAGAATCTTCTAGTAGTTTCTGGACTGGTTTTTAAATTATTCCTTGAATTTAGATGAGCAGAGACAAGAGGGGAGAATATTCCAGATAAGAGCACCAAAATTTACATGCATTGGAGAGTGGGGTAGGTTCTGAGGGATATTGAGAAATGAGATGAAAGAGGTGGCATGGGACTAAATTCTGGAAGGTATAAAGCCAGCCAGTGGAGTCCAACTCTTGGTAAAGGTATTGACAGTTTTCAGAGCACTTTCACATGATTCTGGTGACAGCCCCTTGAGAGGGACAGGGCAGGGACCATTACCTCCATTTTAGAGTTAGGGAACTGAGTCTCAGAGAGGTGATATGACTTGCCCAAGATCATACAGCTAGTGAGCAGTATAATCAAGATTCAAACCCAGTTAATATTATTCTCCATCCAGTAGTCTTCCCACTATACATTGCTGTTATGAAAAAAAAAAAAGCTGGATTCCAAGCACAGGAGATTAAGGAGACCAATGAGAAAGTTGTTGCAACAATCCAGGCATAAAGTGTTGAAGGCCTGGCCTAAGGTGGCAAGAAACCAGATGCTCTGGTTATATAACACACTATAAAACAAACTGTCAATGCAATACCCACTGTTTATAGGGGACAATAAGAGCAGACAGTCTGAGGTTAGAACATTATAGTTATGTTTAACTGAAAGTGATCTAAACTACTCCCAGAGGAATAAATATTAACAATATAATTCACATACTGTGTCCGGATTTTTCCAGACAGCTGAAAGCAATGTTTTGGACATGGTTCCTAAGCAAACAACACTTTATATGTCTATGCATTGTTATGAGGCACTTCTGTCTTGGTAGTGTTTCTTTCCCCTGTCAATTTCTATTTCCATTTTTCAGAACTAATTGATCATATAATCTGTTACCTCATCTAGATTTCCAGTGAGAAAAGACAGGTGCAAAAATGTAAAAGAGCTAAAGGCCTTAGGGTTTTTCCATACTACTTAGCAAAACTATCGGCTTAGCAATTAATTAGTTAATAATGATTTACTAAGATATGCCATTGCCAGACTAATGTTATGGGATCTCTCTGCTGTTGACAATAAAATGCTAAAAATCTTCCATGGGCTTCCAAGACTGTTCCACCTGACAGGAATCAAATATAAATTCATAAACATGGCACTTAAAGCCCTCTCTAATAAGGCCCACTTCAAAAATTCCCAGTTGTTTCCCACTACTCATTACTGCTTCATAATATCTACTCTTTTCAGTCAAACTAAAACACATGATACAGAGGAGATTCTATCTTTGCTCATTCATGTTCTACTTGCCCTTAAATTCCACCTCAAATGCTCCTTTCTTGATGAATCATTCTTCTTCAGTTTTCCCAACAAGGAGTAGTTGCTCTTTCTTCTAAACATCCATAGTCCTTTATTTATACCTCCTTTATGACACTGAGCACTTTCTACTTTAGATTATTGTTATTTGTGGACATGTTATCTCTCTGCTATTGAAATGAACTCCTTAAAGTCTCAGTCCATCTAGTGTTCATCTCTCTATCCCCTACAGCTCTGGTCATAGTGCCTTGCAATAAGTCCTCTCCTAAGTTTAACGTTTGTTGAATGGATGAGTACAGAAAAAAAAGCCTAAAAGCTGGTTTATATGTCCATCCAAATGTCAATTTAACAATCCTTTACTGAGTACCTACCATGTAACCAGCACTGTGCTAGGCCTTAGCAGTAGCAACATATCTTAGTAATTCTGAGTCTAATGGGAAGAAAGAGAAGGAAGAGTTAATTTTGATGCAGTATGTGATGAGTATCTGTATAGGAGGCTAAGGAAGAATAGAAGAGGGTCATCTAAGCCAATCTGAGGCATAAAGGAGGCTGTGGAAAGAAAGCTGATGGCAGCACTTGACCTTAGAAAATGAGTGAGAGTTAAGCAATTTGATCAGGGAAAGGATATTCCAGACAGAGAAAGTTTGTACCAAATGCAGAAGGCTAAGAGACTGTGGAATTAGTGATGCTGTATGGGGACTGGCAAGGGTTGAAGCTGGAGAGGAAGGTGGAGCCAAGAGATGCTGGCCTTGGCAGCCTTGGTCAGAATTCTGGACTTAAGCCAGGCTTCATGGGGCTCCTAACGGGTTTCGGATACACCCAAAATCCAGTCTGGGTATCCTGCAATTTTCAGAATAGAAGTGGTGCGCCAAGTAGTCACCTAGACAGCAAATCCTAGCTCTTTGAACATTCATCATCAAATTAAATTCTGTTAAAAAAACAAAGACCGGAAGTGGTTCTCTTTGTTGAGGAGGATGGAGGGTCTCTGTCTCACAGCATGTGAAGTGTTACAACATCGGGGGAGAAGTACAGAGTCTTTTCCAGAAAGAGTACTCTTTGGAGCACTTTCCCAGTTTTCTCCTCAGTTTACAACCACCTCACCCTCTTTCCATACCACAGGAATTTTCCCCATACCCTTTCAACATCGCACTTCATTAGCAAATGTTGCCAGCAGACATATGATGTTTAAAAATTCTTTACCTTAGAAGTAATGTAAAATTATACTGCCAGAGTTAAGTTTTTGGATTACATAAAATTACACACGTACCTTCACTTTCAAAACAAAAGATGGATTCCAAGTTAATCCTAAGGCACATTTCTGTAACGTGAACTTGATTTTCCAATGTTATTTTATGATCATTTGAGCCACATTGCCCAAGAAAAGACAATTTGACCCCATCCAAAAAAGATACAGCTTGCAATTAAATGGCTCCTCATCCCTGATGTGCACCGTATGTAGCAGACACCAGGAAAATAAATATCTACTCATAAGTGTGAAAGACCCAGCCCACTGCGTGAAGCAAAAATAGTCTCTAATGTCTGACAGACAGGGAATATGTCCTGCTTAACAAAATGCAAACCCATTTTTAATCTCCAACAGTGGCTCTTCATAAAGTGGGGTTTTCTTATAAGATGATTAGCCATCAAGTCCTTTGTTAAGACTTTTCTAAGTTAAAACTTTTTTTATCGTACCTACCCTAGTGAATCTACTCCTAGATTTATATTCAATAAAAATGAGTGCTTATGTCCACCAAGAGATATGATCAAAGATGTCCATAGCAATTTGTATTCATGATTTTAAAAACCTAGAAAACAACCCAAATGTCCATCAACAGGGAAATGAATTAAAAAATTTACAGTGTACCATACTTTGGAATGCTACATAGCAATGAAAAGGAACTGAATCTCACAGACGTCATGTTAAACAAAAGAAGCCAGATGCAAAATAGTAGACACAGTATGACTTAATTTATATAAAGTTTGAAACTAGGCAAAACGAATCTATGATGACAGTGGTCAGAACAGGTGTTACATTTGGGAGGTGGTATTACCTGGGAGGAGGCAAGCGAGAACCTTCTGAGGGACCAGAAATGTCTATAACTTTGATCAGTGTGGCATTTACACACACATAAAATTTCACTGAACTATGCACTTAAAATTTGTGCATTTTACTGCTTGTAAGAATACCTTAATTAAATAAAAAAGAAAATGGTAAGTCTTTATACTAGATTTATTTCTGGTATAGACTGTCAAAATTATACTAACCACAATCTCTTCTTTCTTTATCAGAAGCAGAGACATAGTTCTGAATTTATCCCACCCCTCAGTACACACACACACACACACACACACAGGCATACACGCACACATGCACACATACACATCAAATCTAAACGTAAGCAGTTAGGGGCCTCAGATATTATCTATAAGGCTAATTTATTAGACTTTTCCATTTATAGCATTGCAGAATGCCACCTATATTTACAGACTTGCTTTGACTACAAAATTACAAATTCATTAATTGTTCTTTTCTACTATAGCATTAGATGATCTTCATCACATAAATACATTAAGTCTGTTAAAAAAAATAATTGGGAGGTCATTAGGCTGAGATGGCTCCAGTGTCTTTGGTTCCAACTTCAGCCAACCAATACCCAAGTCACTATAAATAGCAAAATGACACTTAATTTTAACCAATTAGAAATCAACAACTAACCTCTAACAGGAGACTTTACCAATTAAAAACCAACTAACCTCTAACTAGAGACTTTCCACTTTAACCAATCAAATAGTTTCTTTGTCTCGTTTCTGCAAGAATCTTGTAAGTTTTCCCTTCACATCCCTGCTGTGGAGTCAAACCACTTGTGGTTTGGTGCTACCCAATTTATAAATCACTGTCTGCTCAAATAAACTCTTTAAAATTTTAATGTGCCTAAGTTTATTTTATAACAAGTTTGTTCCCCAAATCTTATTGAAAGAGGGCATAGTAGACTAGAATGCCATAGAATATCAGAATTCTGGCCTATGATTTAGGAGAGCTGAGTTCTATTTCTGCTCTGCCTTTTACTGCAAAGTCACTTTGGGCCAGACTCTTAAGCTCTTCAGGATTTCTTTCCCTCAGCAATAAAATAGAGATAATACCTTCTCCACAGGGCTATAGTGAGGATCAAATGAGAAAATGCATATGAAAATGCTTTGTAAACTTTCAAGAAATGTTAATATGCCCCAAACTAAGCGTTTAATAAGAGCTTGTGCCTGGGTGTAGCCAATAAAAAAATGTACTTTAATTTCAAAGCTTGTATTCAAGTTTCACATATCTAGCTTTCACCAAAGAGTCAGAACCAGCAAGTATACTCAAATTCTAACATCTCTGAGAAGTCAAAACAATGCCATTATAATAAATACTAAAAATAGACATATAAAGAGAAGTACAATTAATAACATCCTTCCTTGCTTTTCACAATTATGACTTTTAGATGCATCTCTAGCTAAAGTTCTAGATTTAGTTCCCTAATCTAGAACTTTGAACTGCATCTGCAACACCCATGTGGTATCCTGATACGGTTTGGCTGTGTCCCCACCTAAATCTCAACATGAATTGTATCTCCCAGAATTCCCACGTGTTGTGGTAGGGACCCAGGGGGAGGTAATAGAATCATGGGGGCCGGTCTTTCCCGTGCTATTCTCATGATAGTGAATAAGTCTCATGAGAGCTGATGGGTTTATCAGGGGTTTCTGCTTTTGCTTCTTCCTCATTTTCTCTTGCCACTGCCATGTAAGAAGTGCCTTTTGCCTCCTGCCATGATTCTGAGACCTCCCCAGCCATGTGGAACTGTAAGTCCAATTAAACCTGTTTTTCTTCACAGTCTCGGGTATGTCTTTATCAGCAGCATGAAAACAGACTAATACACCTACATAGTGCCATAGTCCCCAACTCCCAATTCTGAATTTCACAATAGCTGCCCCTGAAAACTGCTCTCCCCTTTCTACCCTCCGCCATCCATCATGAGCCCCATAACAAAATTTTAAAATACTCCTCACTCTGAACTCGTCAGTGAGCCAAATACTCCTTGCCAGTGCCCCTCAATAGAGTCTTTTCTTGTGTCACCTTTTGAAGCCTGTTTCTCTGATGAGGTTTCTCTGATGAGAAATGATGTATGCCAGAGTTGCCTAAAATGCTTCCTGTCACAAACTATTCTTTCTAGCATCCCCAGCAAGAAACCTCCAATTGGAGAGTCCTGCAGTGTGCGGCGAGCTTGAAAGAAGGAAAAAGTAGGGTGATGTGGTTTTAAAGTCTGCAGTAGTTTCTGTTTCTATAGATTTAGTTCTTAGTCCCACAGATTAGCTCTCCAAACTAGAACATGATTGTAGATAAAGAAAAAAAAATGGACTAGAGAAGGTAAATACTGAAATTCTCAGGACCCTTGAAAAGCATTCCCTTCAGGCATCAAGTCCAATGAAGAAGCCTTGATTGGCTACAAGCCTACTGAGCTAGGAGATGGGGAGTCAATTTTACAAAAGTAGGTTGACAGAAGCAAGAAGGGCTAAAAGACAAGAAAAGAGATTTTTAAAAAATCATAAAAACCGAGTGTGGTTTCTCACACACACACACACAAACACACACACACACAGACTAAATGTTCGGGGACCATTTGGTACAGGGGAAGACATCAAAAAACATTTCAATAGGCCTCGGAATATCAGTGTATTATAGGATAATACAACAACTAATAGTCATAATAATGATCCTTACTCAAAACACATTTATATTCTATATATTGTTTAAGAAGTCAGGGAAGTAGACTGTGTTTTAGAAAATACCATTCAGGATGGTTAAAATGTTAAAAGCTCACAGTGCTTAAATTGATCAAATCATGAGCCATTTGAGAAAAACTGGTTATTAAAAATGTCCTTGTGGGGAGTTGGGGATGGTTAATGGGTACACAAAAATTAGAATGAATAAGATCTACTATTTGATAGCACAACAGGGGGACTATAGTTAATAATAATTCAATTATACATTTTAAAATAAATTATAATTGGATTGTTTGTAACACAGAGGATAAATGCTTGAGGGGATGGATACCCCATTCTCCATGAGGTGATTATTAAACATTGTATGCCTATATCAAAATATCTCATGTACCTCATAAATAGATATCCCTAGTACGTGCCAACAAGAAATTAAAAATAAAAAATTATTAAAAAATGAATAGGGCCAGGCGTGGTGGCTCATGACTGTAATCCCAGCACTTTAGGAGGCCAAGGTGTGAGGATTGCTTGAGGCCAGGAGTTTGAGACCAGCCTGGGCAACAAAGCAAGACCATGTCTCTATTTTTTTTTTAATAATTGTTTAAGAATGTTTAAAAAAATTAATAAAACATACTCAGTGAAAATGCAACTCTAAAAGAAATAAAAATTTTTAAAAAGTCCTTTTCCCAGGAAAAGTCAAGTAACTGAGGTTTTACTCTACTTGGTGAGACACGATGAGTGTTGGCTTGCACAGCAGAGGCAAGTATTATAGGAGGCCAGAAAAGGGTGATGAACATGGGTAAGCATAGTCAGAGAAGGTTTCATGGAGCAAGCAGGGCCCAGAATCGGGTTTGAGTTTCTTCATCCAAAGCCTGGTGCTGCCTTTATTTATTGCAACCCTTATGCAGTACTGCCAGGGCCTCAGGTTAAGAGTCACTGAAGGCGACTAGTCTTTAGGAAAATTTCATGATAATGAATAAAGAAAAAGATGGGAAGCAGACTCTGGTCCCATTCTATTGCAGTGTAAAGGATCCAGCCAAGGCTTAATGTCTGAATAAGCAGAGCCTCTGGCATGGGCAGCAATTTTGCCAAGCAGCAAATAATTTGTAGGACCAATGAAAAGTACCCCAATCATAGTTCTGTAACCTGAAATTATTGGAAAAGCAAGGTATAGCAAAGAATCTTTACTTTATAGTTGACTTTAATTTAATATATAGAAGGATAGCAATGAGAGCCAGGCATGATGGCTCACACCTGTAATCACAACACTTTGGGAAGCTGAGGTGGGAGTGCTTGAGCCTAGGAGTTTGAGACCAGTTTGGGCAACATAGGGAGGCCCTGTCTCTACAAAATATTTAAAAATTAGCTGGGTGTGGTGGCACGTGCCTGTGATCCAAGCTACTTGGGAGGCTGAAGTGGGAGGATCACTTGAGCCTGGAGGGGTAAGGCTGCAGTGAGCCGTGATGGCACCACTGAACTCCAGCCTGGGTGACAGAGCAAGATCCTGTCTCAAAAAACTCAACTATACCAATGAGAAACTACAAAATATTCCTGAAAGAAATTAAAGAAGACAAAAATAAACAAAGAGACAGAAGGATTGGAAGACTTAATATTGTTATGATTTCTATACTACTTGAAGCAATATGCACATTCAACACAATCCCTATCAAAATCTTAACACTTTTGCAGAAATAGAAAAAAATGCATCCTAAATAATCCAGAAACAGAAAGTTAAATACCACATGTTCTCACTCATATGTGAAAGTTGAAAAAAGTTAATCTCATAGAAGTCAAAAGTAGAACAGGGAATACTAGAGGCTAAGGAGTGTAGTGGTAAGGGAGAGGGAGAGCTGTGTTAAAGGATACAAAATTACAGCTAAATAGGAGAAATAAGTTCTAGTGTTCTATACCATTGGAGGATGACTATAGTTAACAATAACATAGTTTCAAATAGCTGGAAGGAGGATATTAAATGTTCCCAACACAAAAAAAGATAAATATTTCAGATGATGGATATGCTAATTACCCTGATCTGATCACTATACATTTTTTTTTTTCTTCAGACAGGGTCTCATTGTGTCACCCAGGCTGGAGTACAGAGGCACAATCTCGGCTCACTGCAACCTCCACTTTCTGGGTTTAAGGGGTCCTCTTGCCTCAGCTTCCCAAGTAGCTGGGACTACAGATACCCAACACCACGCCTAGCTAATTTTTTTTTGTTTGTTTGTAGAGACAGAGTTTCCTTATGTTGCCCAGACTAGTCTCAAACTCCTGTGATCTGCCCCCGCCTCGGCCTCCCAAAGTGCTGGGATTACAGCTCTGAGCCACCATACCTGGTCTCAGATCACTACACATATTTATAAAAACATCACCATGTATCCCATAAACATGTACAATTATTCTGTGTGTCAATTAATAGATAAAACCAAAGTTTAAGAAAAGGAAAATTCATCCTAAAACTCACAGGACATCTCAAGAGATCCTGAAATGCTAAAACAATTTTGAAAAAGAAGAACATTGTTAGAGGACTCAAACTTCCCAATTTCAAAAGAATCATAAAGTTACAGTAATCAAAAAACTATGGTACTGGCATAAAGGTAGACACATAGCTCAATGAAATAGAATAGAAAGCTCACACATAAATCCTGTCATATTCAAATGATCTTCAACAGGGTGCAAAGACCATTCAATGGGTAAAGAATAAGCTCTTTAACAAATGATTTTGGGGACAATGGATATCCACATACAAAAGTATGAAGTTGGACCCTTAGCATATACCATATACAAAAATTAACCCAATATAGATTAAAGACCTAAACATAAGAGCTAAAACTGTAAAATGCCTAGAAGAACACATATGAGAAAAGCTTCAAGACATTGGACTTGGTGATGATTTCTTAGATATGACATTGAAAGCACAGGCAACAAGAACAAAAATGGACAAATGGGACTACATCAAACTTAAGATCTTTTGTGCATCAAAGGATGCAACCAACAGAGTGAAAAGGCAACTTCCAGAATGGGAGAAAATATGTGCAAATCATATATATCTGATAAGGTGTTAATATCTAGAATATATAAAGAACAACAAAAAATCAAACAATCTGATTAAAATTGGGTAAAGAATTGAATAGTTACCTAAAGATGATATGCAAATGGCCAAAAAGCATATAAAAAGATGCTCAACATCAACTTTCAGAGAAATGCAAATCCAAACCATAATCAGATTTCACCTCACACCCATTAGGATGGCTATAGAAAATAATAAGGGCTGACAAGGATATGGAGAAGTTAGAACCCCTGTGCACCACTGGTGAGCTTGTAAAATGGTACAAGTGCTATGGAAAACAGTCTGGAGGTTCCTAAAGAAATTAAAAATAGAACTACCATGTGATCCAGCAATCCCACTTCCGGATATGTATCCAAAAGTACTGAAAGCAAGGTCTCAAGGAGATATTTGCACACCCATGCTCATAGCAGCACTATTCTGAATAGCCAAGAAGTAGAAGTGACCCGAATGTCCATTGATAGATGAATGGATAAAGAAAAAATGTATATCTCAGTCACAAAAAAGACTAATACTGTGTGATTCCACTTATATGAGGTATCTAAAGTAGTCAAATTCACAGAAAGATAAATTAGAAGGGTGGTTGCCAGGGACTAGAAGGAAGAGGAAATGGAAAGTTGTAGTTTAATGGGTATAGAGTTTCAGATTTCCAAGATAAAAAAAGTGCTAGAGATCTGTTTCACAACTATGTTAATATACTTAACACTACTAAACTGTACACTTAAAAACAATCAAGAGGGTAAAATTTATGGTTTATATTTTTCACCACAATTTTAAAAAAGCTAAAAATAAAGAAGTATACCAGTAAAGGTAGTGATCGTGGTGATTCTTCCCTTTACTGGGAGAAAGGCTATAACTAACACAATATCCATATTTTCATTAAGTTATCACTTTTATATTCTGATTCCAAGAAAAGATAGAATAGATGTACTTTCCCCTATTTCTCCCTCTATATCTAAAAACACTGGACATTATAAATAAATAAATATGTACATAACTCATACATCTCTGACAGGTAAATAGAAGGAGGCAGGCGGCTTCTTCTCTTCCTGGTGGCTAGGAATCTCAAGACCCAAGTAACAACATGGCAGTGAGTTCCCTGGATTTGTTTTTGAGTAATGTATCCTGGACCTGGTGATGGAGAAGCCAGCAACCCAGCAATGCCAATGGGTGCAAAAAAAAAAAAAATTGCCTCAAAAAACTGGCTATCTCTAGCCAAAGGAACAGAAAAGGGGTAGCCTAGAAAGACAGAAAACTTTTAGATAATAACTTCTCTACCCAAGGCAAACACCACAGCAAAAAAAACTACACTCCTCCCTCCACTCCCCTCAGCAAAAATCAAGTAGAGAGCCTAGATTTCTACCTTCAACTGGTTTTAAATAGTCACACATCCCCTTCTCCCTGAGGTGGTTTCAGAAACGACTGAATGGAGATCTGGGACTTTCATCCTTGCCAGGCAGTAATGAGTCCCCTGGCATATGATGGTTGTGGAGGCCTGTCAATGGAGGCCTAGGGAGGTGTCAGTGGTGTCACTGGAGGCCTAGTGAGGATCCTGAAATTCCACTCCTGCCTAGTAATAATGGCATCCCTACCCCTACCCTGGGTATGGTAGATGGTGAGTGAGGAACCTTGACTCACACCCTTCCCTGAATAATAACACTGTGCTCCTATTCCCCCACCAGAATGGTGTCAGAGTAGGCCTACTAAAACAGAAGATTAAAATAAAATCCAGAGTCTCATAAAATGCCCAAGATACAATAGAAAATCACTCATGATAAAAGGAACCAGGTACATCTCAACTTGAATGAGAAAAGGCATTCAACAGACACCAACATTGATATGACACAGATTGGAATTAATTCAACAAGGATTTTAAATCGGTCATCTTAAAAATGTTTCAACAAGCAATTACAAACATATTGAAAAAAAATTTTTTTATAAAAAGAAAGTCTCAGCAAAGAAATAAAAGACATAAAGGAGAAGCAAATGGAAGTTTTAGAACTGTAAAACACAATCACCAAAATGAAATACTCACTGAATGGGGTGAATAGAAAAAAGGAGAATGAAAAAAGAATCAGTGAAACTGATGACAAAACAATAGAAATTATGCGATTGAACAATAGGAGAGAAAATAAACTGAAAAGGGTGAAGAGAGCTTCAGGCACACATGGGACTTTAATGATACATTAAACATCCATATCATCAGAGTTTCAGGAGGAGAGGAGAAACAGTGTGGGGCTAAAGAAGTATTAAAAAAATAGGTGAAAATCTCCCAAATATTTAAAAATCAATTAATTTTGTTAATTGACAAAATTGTATATATTTATGGTATACAACACAATGTTTTGATATGTGTACACATGTGGAATGGCTAAATCAAGCTAATTAATATGAAAATCTCCCCAATTTGGCAAAAGACATAGGCCTACAGATTCAAGAAGCTGAGCAAACCCAATCGGATAAATCCAATGAATTCCACAGTAAGACACATCATAATCAAACTCCTGAAAACTAAAGAAAAAGAAAAATATCTTAAAAGCAGTTAAAGAGAAGAAATACCTCACTTATAGAAGAAAAACACTTTTAATGAGAGTAGATTTATTAAGAGGAACCATGGAGTCCAAAGGGAAATGGCACGTTTTTCAAATGCTGAGATAAAAGAACTGTCAACCCAAAGTTGCATATCCAGTGAAAATATCTTTTAGAAGAAAGTCAAGACAGTCTCAGGTGAAGAAATACTAAGAATTTGTTGTTAGCAGATATACTTAAAGGAACGGATGGCTAAAGGAAATTTGTGAATTGGAAAGGAAAGATAAAAGAAGGTATCTTTAGATATCAGGAAGGAAGAAAGAAAAATAGAAACAGTAAAAAATATTACCAAATACAACAGACTTTGCTTCTTTTTACAGTTTTCTAAATTATATTTGAGAGTTAAAGCAAAAGTCATAACATTGTCTGATGTGATTCTAAAAATACAAGGGAAAAATATTTTTAAAAATTGTATTATAGATGGGAGAAAGTAAAGAGACTTAAAGGGAAGTAAGGTTTCTATAGCAAAGTATTTCTCTCACTATAATGGAATCAAACTAGAACTCAATAATAGAAAGGAAACAAGAAAGTTTTGAAATAATTGGAAATTAAACAACATACCTCTAAATAATCCGTTGGTCAAAGAGGAAGTCTCAAGGGAAGTAAAAACAAACAAACAAAAAATACCTTGAACTGAATAAAAATGAAAATACAACATATCGAAATATGTGACACAGGAGCAAGATGGCAGAATAGGAAGTTCCAGCCCTTGTTCCCGTACAGGAAGACCAATTTGACAATGATATATTGAGTAAAATATTTTTATGAGAATTCCAGAATTCAGTTAAGACGTTGCATACCCCAGGTAAGCACAAAGTCAAGAATAACTACATTAAAATGGGTAGGAAGGGCAATCTCACCTTATCTGCATCAGCCCCTCTCCCAAGCTGGCACAGCTCAGCACCAGGAAATAACATCCCAGCCTTCAATTTTGGCGGCGGGGGGCGGGGGAAACAAAGACTGTACAAAGTTTTCAATGTTCTGTCTTTTTGGAGGGCTGCTCAAGGAACCAGGAAGAGGTTTCTATTTTGCCCCACTGGAAGCACTAACAAAACCAGCATACTTTGGCTGCCTTGGGGCTGCTGAGAACAAAGGAAAGAGGTGGGTGATTTGCTGCGGCCAGCATAGCTCAGCACAGTTGGGAGGAGATACACAACTTAAGGCTTCTTCCTCAGGAGGGAGGGAAACAAGTGGAATATTCATCAGCATTTTGACTTTTCACCAGGCTGCCTAAGGTACTAGTATAGGTCTCACCTGACTTGGGGCACTGACTTAGGAAGCTAGCACACATTGGATACCTGATAACCACTGAGAACAAAAAGAGAGAGAGGAGGCTTACTGATACAGAACCAGAAAACTTACAGTGTTGTAGACACAGAGGGAGCAAGTGTTTATAAGCTCCTGTAAAAGAAACTGGTAAGCTTCTAGTTGAGAAGTTACCTACACATGCCCAGAGAAGTCATGTATCCTCCAAAAAGGTTTCAAAGGCCCCCAGAATCTCTAGCTAGGCTGACTGGTCAGGGTCTTTCTCTGTACAAAGCCAGTCCATAATGACTGAAAGAGGTTACTGATGTTTCAAACGTGCAGATCCCAACAAAAACGTCAGAGACATATGAAGAAACAGAGAAACATGGTTCAAAGAAGCAAAATAAATCTCCAGAAACCAATCCTAAAGAGAGGTATATCAATAACCTGAAAAAGAAGTCAAAATAACCATCATAAAGATGCCATCTATGAGTTCAAAAAACGACAAATATCAATAAAGATTTAAAAAACATAAAAAAGAACCAAACAGAAATTTGGAGCTGAAGAATATAACAGCTGAACTGAAAAACAAAAACAAAAACAAAAAAAAACATGACAGGTGTTAAACAGCAGGCTTAATAGGGCAGAAGAAAGAATTGGTGAACTCAGAGACAGGTTATTTGAAATGACATAGTCAGTGGAACAAAAAAACAGTGAAAAAAACCTAAGGGATTTATGGGACACCATCAAACAAATATATGCATTATGGGATTCCAAGAAGGAGAAGGGGTAAACGGACAGAAAATATATTTAAAGAAATAACATCTCTAAATGTGTCAAATCTGGGAAAGGAAATGGACATCTGGATTCAAGAAGCCCAACAGACTCCATGTAGGATGAACCCAAAGAAATCCACACTGAGAAACATCATAATCAGATTGTCAAAAGTCCAAGACAAAGAATTTTGAAAGCAGCAAAAGAAAAGCAGCTCATCATGTACAAGGAAATCACCATAAGATTATCTGTGAGTTTCTCAGCAGAAACCTTGCAGGACAAAAGGGAATGGAATAATCAAACTGCTGAAAAAAAAAAAAAAACCTGCCAACCAGGAATATTACATCCAGCAAAATTAGCCTTCAAAATGAAGGAGAAATAAAAACTTTCCCAGATAAACAAAAGCTGAAGAATTTCTTCACCACTAGAACTGCCTTAAAAGAAATGCTAAAGAGAGACCTTTGAGTTGAAATAATAAGATGCTCAACAGTCATATGAAAGCATAAATCTTACTGGTAAAGGTAAATATGTAGAAAAATATAGAATACTGTAACACTGTAATAGTGGTGGGTAAATCACTTTTAATTTTAGTATAGAAGTTAAAAAATAGAAGTATAAAAATTGGCTGGGTGCGGCAGCTCATGCCTGTAATCCCAGCACTTTGGGAGGCAAAGGTGGGCAGATCCCCTGAGGTCAGGAGTTCGAGACCAGCCTAGCCAACATAGTGAAACCCCATCTCTACTAAAAATACAGAAATTAGCCAGGCATGGTGGTGGGCACCTATAATCCCAGCTACTTGGGCGGTTGAGGCAGGAGAATTTCTTGAACCCAGGAGGCAGAGGTTGCAGTGAGCCAAGATCGCGCCATTGCACTCCAGCCTGTGCAACAAGAGAGAAACTCTGTCTCAAAAAAAAAAAAAAAGTATAAAAATACCTATAACTACACAAACATGTTAATAGATACACAATATAAAAATGCAATTGGTGACATCGATAACATAAAGTGTGGGGTGGATAATATAAAAGAGTAAAGTATTATATGTAATTGGAGTTTAAGTTTGTTTCAGCTTAAAATAGGTTGTTATAATCATAAGATGTTTTCTGTAAGTTCCATGGTAACGTCAAAGAAAATTCCTTTAAATGATACACAACAGAATGTGTGAAAAGAATCAAAGCATGTCCCTACCAAAAAATCAATGAAACCCAAAGGAAGAGAGAAAGAAAGAAAAGGAGGGACAAAAAATCTACAAGACAGAAAACAACGAACAAAATTGCAACAGTAAGTCCTTCCCTATCGATAATTACTATAAATATAAGTGGATTAAACAGTATGGTACTGTCACAAAGACAGACATATAGACTAATGGAATAAAACAGAGACCTTGATCATAAATCCATACATACACAGTCATCTAATCTCCAACGATGGTTCCAAAAATGCACAATGGGGAAAAGGGTGGTCTCTTCTACAAATGGTGCTAGTACACATATGTCCATTTCAGCACTATTTACAATAGCAAGGACATGGAATCAACCCAAATGCCTACCAATGATACACTGGAAAAAGAAAATGTGGTACATCTACACCATGCAATACTGTGCAGCCATAAAAAGGAAAGAGATCATGTCCTTTGCAGGGACATGGACAGAGCTGGAAGCCATTATCCTCAACAAACTAACACAGGAACAGAAAACCTAACACCACATCTTCTCACTTATAAGTGGGAGCTGAACAATAAGAACACATGAACACATGGGTAAGGGGGAACAACACACACTGGGGCCTGTCAGGGGAGTAGGGGGAGGAGGAGGGAGAGCATCAGGAAGAATAACTAATGGATGATGGACTTAATACCTAGGTGATGGGTTGATCTGTACAGCAAATCACCATGACACACATTTACCTATGCAACAAACCTGCACATCCTTATATATAACCAGGAACTTAAAAGTTTTTGAAAAAAAAAGGGGGCAAAGATCTAGCCCAACCCCCCAACAAGAAAAAAAAATGGTCTAGTAAAACTTTATACCCACATGCAAAAGAATTAAATTGGATGCTTATTTCACACTATATATAAAATCAACTCAAAATGTATTAAAGACTTGAACATAAGACCTGCAACTGTAAAAGTCCTAGAAGAAAACATAGGGGGAAAGCATCATGGCATTGGTCTTGGCAATGATTTTTTGCATATGACACCAAAAGTACAGGCAATAAAAGTAAAAACAGACAAGTGGTACTACCTCAAACTAAAAAGCTTCAGTACAGCAAAGGAAACAACAGAATGAAAGGTAACCTACAGAATGTGAGAAAATATTTGCAAACCATCTGATAGGGTTCAATATCTAAATTATTTAGCTCAATAACAAAAAATCTCACCAAATAATTCAATTAAAATATGAGCGAAGGACTTGAATAGACATTTATCCAAATAAGACATACAAATGACCAACAGATATACGAAAAGATGCTCAACATCACTAATTGTCAGGGAAATGCAAACCAAAACCACAATGAAGTATCACTTCATAACTGTTAGGATGGCCATTATAAAAACAAATAGTAAGTGCTGGCAAGAATGTGAAGAAATTGGAACCTTGCACACTGCTGGTGAGGGTGCAGAATGGTGCAGTTGATACGGAAAAGAGTATGGAGGTTCCTTAAAAAATTAAAATTTCCCATATGATCTAACAATCCCACTTCTAGAGATGTATGCAAAAGAATTGAAATCAGGATCTTGAAGAGATATTTGTACTCCTATGTTCATTGCAGTATTATTCACAATAGACAAGAGGTGGAAACAACCTAATGTCCATCCACAGATAAATGAAGAAACTGTGGTATATACATATAATGGAATCTTATTCAACCATAAAAAGGAAGAAATCCTGTCATATGTTACAGTATGGATGAACCTTGAAGACATTATGTTAAATGAAATAAGTCAGACACAGAAGGGTAAATACTGCATGATTCCACTTATATAAGTTATCTAAACTAGTTATGCTCATGGAAACAGAAAGTAAAATAGTAGTTGCCAGGGGGTTGGTGGAGGGTGGGAAATGGGGAGTTGCTGTTCAATAAGCATAGAGTTTCAGTCATTCAAGATGAAAAATGTCTAGAGATCTGCTGTACAACATTGTGCTTATAGTTCACAATATTGTACTGTACACTTAAAAGTTTGTTAAGAACTAAATCTCATGCTATGGTTTTTTACTGTGATTAAAAAAAATACGTGACATGTAGCTAAAGCAGTGCTGAGATGGAAATTCATTGCACTAAATGCTTAACTTAGGGAAGAAGAAATGTCTGAAATTAATAATCTAATTTCCCACCCTAAGGAAGTAGAAATGTAAGAGCAAATTAAAATGAAAGCAAGCAGAAGTAAGGAGATAAAGAGCAGAAGTCAATGAAATTGAAAACTCAAAATCAATAGAGAACATCAATGAAACAAAGAGGTAGTTCTCTGAAAAGCCTCATAAAATCCACAAACCTCAAGCAAAACTGACAAATAAAAAAGATAGGACACAAATCATTAATATCAGGAATGAAACAGGAGATATTATTATAGACCTTGCACACACCAAAAGGGATTACTACAAACAATTATGCATGTATAAAGTTGATAATTTTGATAAGCTGGATAAATTCCTTGAAAAGCACAAACCACCACAACTCAATAAAAATTAGATAATCTGAATAGCTTGGTAACTTTTTTTTTTTTTTTTTTTTTTTTTTTTTTTTTTTTTTGAGACGGAGTCTCGCTCTGTCGCCCAGCCTGGAGTGCAGTGGCCGGATCTCGGCTCACTGCAAGCTCCGCCTCCCGGGTTTACGCCATTCTCCTGCCTCAGCCTCCCGAGTAGCTGGGACTACAGACGCTCGCCACCTCGCCCGGCTATTTTTTTGTATTTTTTTACTAGAGACGGGGTTTCACCGGGTTAGCCAGGATGGTCTCGATCTCCTGAGCTCGTGATCCGTCCGTCTCGGCCTCCCAAGCTTGGTAACTATTAGGAAAATTGAATATATAATTTTAAAACTCCAAAAAAAAAAAATTCTTCATTGAAACCATCTGGGCCTGAATGATTTCACTGCAGCATTCTACCAAATACTTAAAGAAGAATTAACATTCATATTACACAATGTCTTCTAGAAAATAGAAGAGGAGAGACTACTTCCCAACTCTTATTATAAGGCCAATATTGCACTGATACCAAAATCAGACAAAGATGGTACCAAAAAAAATTAAATTGCAAACCAATGTCATTCATGAATAGAAGCAAAAATCCCCAGCAAATATTAGCAAATATAATTCAGCAACATATAAAAAAATTATACACCACATCCAAATGTGTTTTATCCTAGGATGCAAGGCTAGCTCAACATTTGTAAATAAATTAGTGTAATCCACTGCATTAACAAACTGAAGAAGAAAAATCACAAGATCATATCAATTGATGCAAAAAGTATTTGGCAAAATTCAATAGTTATTCATGATAAAAACCCCAGAAAACTAGAAATCGAGGGGGAACTATCTAAATTTCAAAAAAGATGTCTACAAAAAAAACCTACATTATAGTTGACACTGAAAGACTGACCTCTTCTTCCCTAAGACTGGGAACAAGGCAAGAATTCAGCCCTCACCACTGCTATTCAACAGAAAACAGAGTGGAAAGGAAGAAATATCACTGTCCCTCCCTGCAGATGACAAGAGGGTTTACATAGAAAGTCCTAAAAAACCAACCAAAACAAAAGAAAAAAAATTAGAAAAATACCTTTTAACCCCCTAGAACTAATCAGTGAATTCAGCAAGGTTTCAATATGCAAGACTATCATACAAAAAATCATTTATATTTCTATATACTAGCAATGAATACATGGAAACCAATATTCAAAATAAAATACCATTAATAGTCACTCCAAAAATGAAATGGTTACGTATGATTCTAACAAAACATACAAGATTTCTATGCTGAAAATTGAACAGTGCTGATAAAATAAATAAAAGAAGATCTAAATAAAGGGAGAGACATATGGTGCTCATGGATTGGAAGACTCAGCATAGTAAAGACATCAGTTTTCCCCAAACTGATACACAGGTCTAATACAATTCCTATCAATATCTCACCAAACTTTTTTCAGATATAGGCAAGCTTATTCTAAAATTTATAGGGAAAGTTAAAGGAACAGGCAATATTGAAAACAATAAACTAGGAGGAATCACTCTATCAAATTTTAAGATTTATTATAGAGTTACAGCATTCAACACTGTGTGGTATGACAGAGGGACACATACGTAGATCAATGAATCAGATTAGAAAACTCAGAAATAGATATACACAAGCACGGCATACTTATATTTTACAACAGTGCAAAGGCAATTCAATGGAGCTGAAGCAACTGGATATCAATAATCCAAAAAAATTAACCTTGACCTAAACTTCATATTTTATGCCAAATATTAACTTAAAATGGATCATGGACTTGAATGTAAAATGTAAAACTATAACATTTTTAGAAGAAAATCTAGGAGAAAATATCTGAGACCTAGGACTTGGTGAAGAGTTCTTAGATGTAACAACAAAAGCACAATCTATAATAGGGAAAAAATCAGTAAGTTGAATGTCATCAAAATTAAAAGCTCTTTCTCTGTGAAAAATCCTATTAAGATGAAAAGACAAGCCACAGACTGGAAGAGAATATTTGCAAGCTACATATCTGACAAAGAACTGGTATCTAGAATACATAAAGCACTCTGAAAACTCAACAGTAAAACAAACAATACAATACAATTAGAAAATGGGCCAAAGATATAAAGAGATATTTAAATGAAGAAGATATGGGGATGACAAATAAACACATGACAAGATGTTGAACTTTATTAGCCATTAGGTAAATGCAAATAAAATCAGTAATATATCACTACCTACCTATCACAATAGCTAAAACTTAAAAAAAAAAAAAAATAGTGAGAATACCAAATGCTGGAAAGGATGTGGAGATACTGGATCTCTCATACCATTGCTGGTGAGAATACAAAATGGTACAGTCACTTAGGAAAAATAGTTTGTCAGATTCTTTTAAAGTTAAACATATATTTACCATCCCACCTTGTAATTGCTCTCCTGGGCATTTATCTCAGACAGATGAAAATTTCCATCTACACAAAACACTGTACTCAACATTAATCAGAGTTTTCTTTGTAATAGCCCAAAACTGGACATTTTAAAATGTCCCTCAATAGATGAATGGTTAAACAAACTGTGGTACCTCCATGTCGCATAATATTTCTCAGCAATAAGAGGGAATGAACTATTGATACCAATTTGAATGAGTCTCAAATGTATTATGCTGAGTGAAAAATAATGAAAAAGGTCACATACTTTGTGATTATAAAAATTAAATCATTTTAATTGTATATAAAATGATTAAAATGACAGTTATAGAAAAGGAGAACAAATTAGTATTTGTCAGGGGTTATCAATGGTGGGGGGTGGGTGTGACTATAAAGAGGTAGGACAGGAGAGATGGAATATTTCTTGATTGCGATGATGGTTAAACAAATCTATACATCATAAAATAACATAGAATTATAGACACATATCATTCCAATATCAATTTCCTGGTTTTGATATTGTATTATAATTATGTAAAATGTAATGATTGAAGTAACCCAGATGAAGATTACATGAGGCCTTTCTGTACTATCTTTGCAAATTATTGCTAGTCTCTTATTCATAATAAAACCTTTTTTAAAAAAAGAAACCACTTATAAAGCAAATAACTTAAAACAAGGGTGTGGAAGCTAAAACTCAGGTAGTAAATATAAAGTGCTTTATTATAATAGACTGTAACAGTTTGCCAGTTTCGTGAAGGGATAGCTTTTAAATGGGGAAGGTTTGTATAGCCCAGTGATATATAACACTAAGGACATTTAACACGTGGGATCAAAACATGGGATTAAAAAAATTAGAGCCACAGCACACACCAGGGCCTGTCGGGGGGCGAGGGCCTGAGGGAGGGATAGCATTAGGAAAAATACTTAATGTAAATAACGAGTTGATGGGTGCAGCAAACCCACATGGCACATGTATACCTATGTAACAAACCTGCACGTTGTGCACATGTACCCCAGAACTTAAAGTATAAAAAAAAAAATTAGAGCCACAGATTAAAATGTCTCATCTTAAACCAAGCAACTAGAAACTGTAAAGTGCAATAAGCCACATAAATTACACTTGTAAGCAGTGAAAAATCAATTGCAAAGGGTTTTTGAGCCAGTTATGGAAGTTTATTTAGTAAGTGCTGGGAATGGAGAAGTTTCATGGTGGATAACCCAGAACCTGTTACTGCAACTGTCATGCAGTTAATTGATTTGCGTATACCCTCAAGTTGTTTTTCGGTATAGAATATATTCATTTCCTGTTGTGCTATGGAAAGAATATTTGCATAGGGTAAAATATTTAGTGTAATTAAAAAGGAACAAGTAGGGGGAAATGATCTCTCTCTGCACTGTCCAAGATGATTAATAATGAGTCACACAAAACTATTTACATGTAAAACAATTACAATTAAATGACATTAAAAATTCAGTTCCCAGATACATTGCAAGTCTTTAAGAGCAACATGTGGTTATGGTTACCATACTAGAACAGCGTAGATATAGAAGTTTACCATCATCATAGAAAGTTCTGTTGGGCA
This sequence comes from Macaca thibetana thibetana, assembly GCF_024542745.1. NCBI lineage: Eukaryota > Metazoa > Chordata > Mammalia > Primates > Cercopithecidae > Macaca > Macaca thibetana. The sequence goes on along the minus strand of NC_065598.1, from coordinate 103,726,939 downwards.
GAGCTGCTCTAGAGCATTACAATCTTGTCATTTCACCAAAATCACAGGTAGAGTTATAGCCCAAAGAACTCTGACAGCATTTGGTATTGCATTATTTAGGATTTTCATTTACACATAATTCAGTTTTCAGCAATAGTTAGCAGCATGTTGCAGTGGTTAAGTGGTAGGACTTTGGAGTAGAATTGCGTGGATTTCTACCATAGCTCCAACTAAACTGTGTAACCTTGGGCATGTAACTTCACTCCTCTGTGCCTGTTTTCTCATTTTAAAAAAGGTAGGAGCTGCAGGATAATAGTACCTTCCTCACAGAGCTGATGTGAGGATTGCATAAGATAAGCTCAGTAACTGACAATGTGATCTATAAATGCTAGTTATTATTGGCATTATTCTTCAAGTCTAGAAGATGAACTTAGTTTTTTTTTAATATCTAGAATCCAGGTGATCAGTGGAAAGGGCAATAGAAAACGTTCAATCATAAGAGCAGCAAGGGAGCCAGACCCTAACAGGGCCCCATTTGTCTCTTAATGGACATAAACAGCAACCACATCATTCCTCCATAACTTGGGGCCAGCCACAAAAGAGAAGAGACCTTCTCCTCTAAGACCTATTTATCTTGCAGCTTTCAAAAAGTCAAAGGATAACTTCCCATTGGCCTTAAAGGACTCAGAATTGAAAGTTAATTACCATGTCACATCAAATAAAATAAAAGCAAAATATACTGTTTATAAAAGAAGATTACCCAAACAAGTCACTCAGTAGGAAAGGCACTTGGAATTGTTTTTCCAGCTTTTCTACCAATCAGATCCAAGTACTTGATGCATTTTTATGGTGAAATGTCACTATACCCAATACTTTGTGAATACTACAACACAGGGATACTGTACCTCCATAATCAACTAGAGATGTATTTATTGAATATGCAGGGCACTTCTGCTCTATACCAACTATGACTGGCAGGCTAAATTCAGCCCATCTCATGTTTTTGTGTGGCAAGCAAGGTATGAATGATTCTCACAATTTTAAATGGTTGGAAGAACCACCTTCAAACACTGTTAGAGAACGCTGAATGGCTTTGGAAATTAACTTTTGATGCAGGCTTGATAATGTTTATTAATTAATTCAGCCTAAAATTACAAGGCAAAACAATGCTTATATATGAAAAAAATTGTAGTAAAGTCATTTTGACAATATTGTTTGAATCACAAGTAATGTCAAGATGCTTTATCCACTTCCCATGCTGTCACAAGTCAATATGGAATATCCTTTGCACTTGCTTCAAGGTCCAAAAACTACTGCTGGAACTGTAGTCTGAATTCAGAAAATATATATGCTACAAATTTGTATAGAAATAGAGATCTTGCTTCTTGTTTTAACTTTTATTTCATTTTATTTTGAGATGGAGTCTCGCTCTGTCACTCAGGCTGGAATGGGTGTTTATAGATCACCACTTTATAGATCACCACTTTATATCCACTAGAATGCCTATAATCAAAAAGATAGATATTAATAAGTATCGGTAAAGATATGGAGAAATTTGGCTGGATGTGGTGGCTCACGCCTATAATCCCAGCATTTTGGAAGGCCAAGGTGGGCAGATCTCTTGAGGACAGGAGTTCCAGACCAGCCTGGCCAACATGGCAAAACCCTGTCTCTACTGAAAATACAAAAATTAGCCAGCGTGGAGGTACATGCCTGTAATCCCAGCTACTCAGGAAGCTGAGGCACAAGAATCACTAGAATCCAGGAGGCAGAGGTTGCAGTGGGCTGAGATCCTGCCACTGCACTCCAGCCTGGGCGACAGAGTGAGACTCTGTCTCCAAAAATAAAAAGAAAATAAGAAAAAAAATGTGGATAAATCTGAAATCTGAACCCTCGAACATTGCTTGCTGATGGAAGGTAAAATGGTACAGCCACTTTTGTAAAGAGTCTGAAAGTTTCTCAAAAAGTTAAACAGAGTTACGATATGACCCAGCAATTCCACTCCTAGTTAAGTACCCAGAAGAAATAAATGAAATCTCAGCTGGACATGGTGGCTCACACCTGTAATCCCAGCATTTTGGGAGACCTAGGTGGGAGGATCACTTGAGCCCAGAAGTTTGAGATCAGCCTGGGCAACATAGTGAGACCCTGTAACTACAAAAAATCATAAATTGACTGAGTGTGTTGGTGCATGCCTGTAGTCCCAGCTGCTCCAGAGGCTGAGGTGACAGGATTACTTGAGCTAGGGAGGTGGAGGCTGCAGTGAGCCATGATCGTGCCACTGCACTCCAGTCTGGGCAACAGAAGAAGACCCTGTCTCAATAAAAAATAAAATAGGCCCGGCACAGTGGCTCATGCCTGTAATCCCAGCACTTTCGGAGGATCACCTAAGGTCAGGAGTTGGAGACCAGCCTGGCCAATATGGCGAAACGCTGTCTCTATTAAAAATACAAAAATTAGCCAGGTGTGGTAGCATGCGCCTCAGGAGGCTGAGGCAGGAGAATCGCTTAAGACCAGGAGGCGAAGACTGCAGTGTGCCAAGATTGTGCCACTGCATTCCAGCCTGGGTGACAGGGCGAGACTCCGTCTCAAAATAAAATGAAATAAAAGTTAAAACAAGAAGCAAGATCTCTATTTCCATACAAATTTGCAGCATATATATTTTCTGAATTCAGACTACAGTTCCAGCAGTAGTTTTTGGACCTTGAAGCAAGTGCAAAGGATATTCCATATTCCAAAATCCATTTAACTGTGTAATTGAGCAGCTTTCACCAAACTTTCAATTGGAAGTGATTAACCTGCCATATAATGCTAAAAGGCACTATTAAGAGAACAACAGAATTCTATTCCAAGCAATGAATATGCTCAATTAAAATCATATGTTTGTGTAACATTGATAATGTATGATGAGAATATGGTACTTGACCTCTGCGGACTTCCTTCCAAACACATAATGCCAGTCTAAGCATAAAATTGAGGGTTTTTCCACAAAATGACTGACCAGTACTCCTTAAAACTATCAAGGTCACCAAAACAAAATAAATCTGAGAAAGTGTCACAAGTCAGAAGAGGCTAAGGAGATACAATGACTAAATGTAATGTGGTATCCTGGATGGGACAGGATCTCTAGAGATAAACTAGTGAAACCTGAAAAAAACAAAAAAGCATGGAGTATAGTTAATAGCAATATACCAATGTGGGCTTATTAGTTGTGACATACATAGCACAGCAATGTAAGATGTTAATGATAAGAGATTCAGCAAATGGTGCTAGGACGATTTCTATATCCACATGCAAAATAAAGAACTTAGATTCTCACCTCATATCACAGAGAAAAAATGAACTCAAAATGAATCATAGACTTAAATGTAAGAGATGAAGTAATAAAGCTTTTAGAAGAAAACATTGGAGAAAATCACTGAGACCTTGCAATTGGGCAAAAACTTCTTAAGTACAACACCAAAAAAATGGTCCATGAAAGAAAAAAAATAATAAATTGGATGTCACCCAAATTCAAAACGTTTTCACTTCAAAAGACACCATCAAGAAAAGAAAAAGGCAAGCAGCAGACTGGGAGAATATATGTGCATATCATATATCTCTCAGGGACTTGATCTAGAATATAGAAACCATCATTACAACTCAACACCAAAAAGACAACTCGATTTAAAAATGGACAAAAGATATAACAGACACTTCACTGAAGAAGATATATGAATGGCTAAGAAGCACATGAAAATATGCTCACCATATTATAAATTATAATTTATAAATTTATAAATTAAAACCACAATGAGACACCATTTCACACCCACTTAGAATGGCTATAATAAAAAACACAGTAAATAACAAATGGTGGCAAGGATGTGGAGAAACAGGAACTCTCATACATTGCTAATGGAAGTGCAAAATGTTGCTGCTATTTTGGAAAACAGTTGTGCAGTTTCTTAAGAAGTTAAACATATATTTTCCCTGTGATCCAGTAACTCCACCCTTAAGTATCTATCAAAGAGAAATGAAAAAAATATGTTCACACAAAGACTTACATACTAATCTTCTTAGCAGCACTAGTCATAGTAGCCAAAACTTGGAAATTGATGTACCTATCTAATAGTGAGTAGATAGACAAAAATGTGCTATATCCATAAAATGGAATACTATTTGGCAATAAAAAAGTAAGGAAGTACTGATACATACTACGATATGGATGAATCTCAAAAATATTATGCTAAGTGAAAAAAATCAGACACAAAGACTGCATATTGTATGATTTCATTTATATAAAATGTCCAGAATAGGCAAATTTATGGAAACAAAAAAGTAGATTAGTGGGTGTCTGGGGCTGGGAATGGGACAGAGGATTGATTAACTGTAAATAGGCATGAGGGAATCTTACTGGAGAGATCAAAAAGTTCTAAAACTGATTTATGGTGATGGTTGCCCCACTTCAGTAAAGTTACCAAAAATCATTTAATTATGCACTTGAAATCAGTGAATTTTATGATATGTAAAATGTACCTCATTTTGAGTGAGTGGTATACAGGAACTCTACTAACCTTGCAACTTTTCTATAAATCTAAAACTATTCTGAAATTTTTGAAAAAAATAATTTAAATAAAAATAAAAAAGTGTATGTTTATGAATTGATATCAGTATTTGACAGTACCTATATGTGTAAAATGACATTTTCAAAGATTAAATAGGTAAAAATCTCTTAACAGATCAGCATTAACAGATGAACATTTAAAATCAATTTTGACAGTACGGAACACTAATTCTGAGCTCCAATTAAGCAAAATATTATCCCCTAAAAAGAATTATATTCTTCTCATTGGTAGTCCTCCTGTATTACAAAAAAAAGTACTCAATTACTATTATATTTTGAATTACATCAATAAAAATTTGTTGAAATTTGTTTTCTCTCGTCATAAAAGTACCAACAAAATATTCTTGATTTTGCCTTTTGACCTACAAAGCCTAGAATATTTACTATCTGGCTCTTTACAGAAAGTTTCCCAACTGCTATTCTACACTATAACAGGATAAACATAAACATAATCAATCTCTTTCTTGAATGTATTCTTATCATTACCTAGTTGTGGCATAATGTCCTCTGGATATGCCCTATAAAGGATCAGTCTTGCATTGCTTCTGCTATGGCACTATTTGGGATTTCTATAAAAAGAAACACTATTAGCTTAATAGTTGCAGCAAAGCCTTGACAACATAGTTAATATCGTGATATTAAAGTGCCAACACCACAGCCCGGTATCCTTAAGATGACCCTTATCAAGTTGTGATGTCACCAGGCTATGGACTCACCGAAGTCTCTTAGATATCAAGTGGCTCCCGTGGCATCACACCCTGCCTTTGGCATCACCCTGGCACATCACCTCAGTACGGTGCCATATGCTATCACTGCTGTGGCAGAACCCTGTCCAGACGCCACACCGCCGAGATGTCGGAGTAATTAACTCCCACTTCTTTCCACTCCCTGGGCGGTGGCAGGGAGGGGGAGGGTAGCCACCGTCACCGGTTCGAGCTCAGGAGGTAGTACTCAGCTCCAACCCTTGTCCCTTCCGCCTGCCACTGCAGGTCAGGAACCCCGAGGGACAGGACCTTTAGGCTCCCATAACTCTCTTGCCCTGCCCCCGAACCCATTTCATATGGCCGACTCAACGACCCGCCAGCGACTACCCACCCCGGCTCTTTCACACGGTTCCACTCAAAGCCGCTCCCCATACCTGACTCCATTCTCCAGCTGTCATCCTGGGCCAATTCCACCGGCAACTTGACTACGGGCGGTCGCTAGGAACCCTGGGACTTGTAGTTCCGTACTGCTAGAGGCCAAGTCTGTGAGGGCCCCAAAGGCACCTCCCTGCCCGGAACTGCTCTCAAACTGCAACTCCCAGAGGCGCCGTGCGATGGTAAAGGAAAAGGGAACGAGGAAGGCCGGTGATTGGTGGAGCTCTAACGGCTGTTTTGACTGGCAGCCGGAGCCGGCGAAGTGAGGCGGGCGTTGCTCGCGCGTCAAGTAGTTGCTGGGATAGCGAAATGGAGGGGTGTGTGTCTAACCTAATGGTCTGCAACCTGGCCTACAGCGGGAAGCTGGAAGAGTTGAAGGAGAGTATTCTGGCCGATAAATCCCTGGCTACTAGAACTGACCAGGTAAAGCAACGCTAGGTGTCTTCGCAGCTGGGGACGTCGGCGAAGCCCTACGTGGCTTTCGGGGCCCGGCCCTAGCGGAGGCCCGGTTTCTAAGAGGAGCAGAACCCCGCCCCCGCCGCCCCAAGCAGTCCCCCGGGGTCACCTCAGGACTCGCGATAGGCCTGCGGGGGCTAGCCCCGCAGACCTCAGATATTTTCCCGTTGGTCCGGAGCTCCACTCCCTGATTTTTGGATAGTTCTAGAACGTCTACCGCATTTCTCAGAAATTGCCAATCAGTGAAAAGGAAGGCTCTTTATATGGATTTATTTACCTTTACTAGTAACTGTATTCAGTAACACATGTGTAATTGAACACCCCTTCCGTGCCAGGCAGTTTGCTAGGAGCTGGGGATACGGTGGAGTGGAAGATGCAGACAGTAAAATAAGCACAAAAACATGTCCGATTACAGATTGTGGTAAATACTCCGCAGAGAAGTTTACATGATGCTTTCAGAACACGTTAATAGGAGAATCTGATGCTGAATATGGCTGTCATTAATTGGAAAAGTTTTTGCAAAGAAGGGAAGGTTAGACTTTGAAGCATGAGTGAGATTTCCATGGGGGAATGAGTGGACATTCTAAGCAGAGGCAGACAGAAGTTGAGAAGTGTTTCCTTCTGCCCTCCTGCTCACAGGACCCTCGTGCTTTCATCCTCAGTTTCTGGGATTCATGGTGCCCTCAGTAAGCCCACAAATATTTATAGATGGCCTTGGGTTTCGCAGGCAGTGTGCTAAGCACTAGTGAAACTGTCCTATACTTACAAATCTCCATTTCGTGTCTTTTGGGAGAAAATAAGAAATCAAGAGACTGTTGTCTCTTTTCTGGAACTTTCCTTTATTACTCAACCTGAAAATGGCCTTACCTTTACCTAGTTTACTTCATTATGGTCTGGTGATATTTAAGGATTTAAATTTAAATGTAATAATTTATATTAAGATTTAATAACACTCCATTAGAAATTTAACCATTCTTCAAGTCAATGGCTTAAAAAGGGAAGGGAACCGTATCAAGAGACGTAAAAAACACGAAGAAATGCGATTTATGGATCTTGTTTGGTTCCTGATTTAAACAAACCAACTGCAAAAAGACATTTGGGAGACAGCTGGGGAAATCTGAATACAGACCGGATGTTAGACATTCTAAAGGAGTTAGTGTTAATTTTAGTAAGTGTAATAATGGTCTCATAGTTATATAAGAAATACCTTTTTTTTTACATACTGAAAGACAAGGGTGAAAAATCATGATATTTAGGATTTGTTTTTGGAAAACTCAGCAAGGAAAAAACTAGATAAAGCAAATAGGGCAAGGTGTTTGTTGTTAATTCTAAGCAGTAGGCATGTGGGTTTCTATTCTATTCCCTCTATTTTTGTGTGTTTGAAATTTTTTGTAATAGAGTTTAAAATACCATTTTCTATTCTGTGGGGCTAAGAAATATAGCAGTCACTGCAAATAGGGATTCCTTTTGACAAATAATGACTACTATAGCTTATTTTTATTTTTATTTTTATGTATTTATTTATTTATTTTTTTGAGACAGTTTCGCTCTTGTTGCCCAGGCTGGAGTGCAGTGGCGCGGTGTCGGCTCACTGCAACCTCTGCCTCCTGGGTTCAAGCGATTCCCCTGCCTCAGTCTCCCAAGTAGCTGGGATTACAGGTGCCTGCCACCACGCCTGACTAACTTTTGTGTTTTTAGTAGAGATGGAGTTTCACCATGTTGCCAGGCTGGTCTGGAACTCCTGACCTCAGGTGATCTGCCCACCTCGCCCTCCCAAAGTGCTGGGATTACAGGCATGAACCACCGCACCCGGCCATAGCTTATTATTTTTTATAAAAAGTAATTTTCTTGTTCTCTGTGTGTTGTGTTTTCTAAATTATATTTCTAATTTATTTATGGTTTTAAGTTATAGATAATTTCAACTAGTTTAATGAACATTTCTTCCCCCATTAGATTCATGTGTTCCTTCTACAACATCTAACTTGAGGTCAGTGTGGTAGTAGAGATTTCAGAGTCAGAACTTCACTGACAGTTGTGTCCCAGCTTCACTATTTAGTATCCGTATGACCGTCCACAAGGTGCTTACCTGAGGAGTTTTAGTTTCCTCATCTGAAAAATGGAGATAATAAGCACTGTGTAGAATGATAGGAATTACATGATACGATGCATGTAAAACTCCCAGCACAGTGCCTGACGTAAAAGTACGTAAATAATGTAATAGTAAAACAACCAAAGATGTATTTCTGTCAAAGCATTGAAATCAGTTTCTTGCTCTACTACTTTCCTTGTCGTATTCTGCCCAGAATTACATATGTTCATCAATGTCATTCTCCCCATGTTACTTAAACTTTCATCTATCTTATACCAGTAAGTAATATAGTTTAAGGTTACCTACCTGAGGATCCAGTGCTCTGCATTTCGTATTTTCAAACTATAGATTTGCCAGCACCAGTATTTTTTTTTCTTCCTCTTTTCCCTTCTGTTTCTCTTCAAGAATGTTTCTATTACTGCTTCTCTGTAGGACAGGAGAACTGCATTGCACTGGGCATGCTCAGCTGGACATACAGAAATTGTTGAATTTTTGTTGCAACTTGGAGTGCCAGTGAATGATAAAGATGATGTGAGTACTTTGATAAAGTTGAGTTGATAAATTCCCAGTTATCTTTATACTCCAGACTGGTGTTTACTGAAGCCTGTGCATTAAGCTCATAAAGAAAATTGTAACCTTTGCAACTGGAAAGTTATAGCATGGCCCTTGTGATCAAGCATGAGACTCATGGTTGCATTATTTTACAGCGTTATGTTTGCCACTCATACTCTGTGATTTAAGGTAAACATACAGGAGAGGCTGAGGTGGGAGGATTGCTGGAGCCCAGTAGTTTGAGGCTGCAGTGAGCCATTGTACTCTATCCTGGGTGACAGACAGACCTTGTCTCTAAAAATAAAAACAAGAAAAATAAACGTACAGATCAGGGCTTCTTATGGTGAACCCTAAAAGACCATAAACTCTTTCTATTATGTTGGATTTTTTTGTTTTTTGGTGAATATGGCCTGAATAATGAGGACCTAGATAACTTTTTTGTTACATAAAGAGATTTATTCTAATGGTATGGTTATATTAGGATTAGATTTGTGAAGAGTAAGAATGGAACCTTTTTTGTAAGCAAATATTTTTTTACCTTTGTAAAGCTCCTTGTTAACCCTGCCTAAATGTTAGCACTAATCCTTGTGCCTTTTTCCCCTGGTGTTTCTACTGCCTACTTCTTTTATAGGCAGGTTGGTCTCCTCTTCATATTGCAGCTTCTGCTGGCCGGGATGAGATTGTAAAAGCCCTTCTGGGAAAAGGTGCTCAAGTGAATGCTGTCAATCAAAATGGCTGTACTCCCCTACATTATGCAGCTTCCAAAAACAGGCATGAGGTATGGTTCCATCCCTAGGCTACTTCTGTTGAGTTCTAAAAGTGTATACAAACACAGATAGATCTCTGCATTGTTTTCTTCTTTCTACTCCATCTTTCCAGATCGCTGTCATGTTACTAGAAGGTGGGGCTAATCCAGATGCTAAGGACCATTATGAGGCTACAGCAATGCACCGGGCAGCAGCCAAGGGTAACTTGAAGATGATTCATATCCTTCTGTACTACAAAGCATCCACAAACATCCAAGACACTGAGGGTAACACTCCTCTGTAAGTGACAAGTAGCAGTCATTTGTATTCTACCTGACGTTAGCCCTCTTGCAATAATTCTTATACATCATTTCTTTTTTTATTCTGCTTATAGACGCAATACGTGTTAATGGCAAAAATGTTAAATTGCACAAAATGTAAAGATAAAAATTGCCTATTATCTTGCCACTCAGAAATAACTACTGATCACATTCTTGTGTATTTCCTCCTGGTCTCTTATATTCAGATGTGTATATTTTACACATATATATTTTTTAGCAAAATTGGGGTCATACTGTGTATGTAGTTTTAGCTCTTGTTCTTTTCACCTCAGTAGTATATTATAAACATTTTCCAATGTCATTAAATATTTTTAAAACTTTTTTAATGGTTATGTACAATTCTGCTGCATAGATGTGCCATAATTTAATCATTCCTCTATTACTGTATATTTAAACTTTTTTGAGTTTTTCACTATTATAAATAATGGTACATTGAGCCAGGCATGATGGCTCATGTCTGTAATCCCAGCACTTTGTAAAGCCAAGGCGGGAGGATCACTTGAGGCCAGGAGTTCAAGACCAGCCTGGGCAACACAGCAAGACCCCTGTATCTAGAAAAAATTAAAAACTTAGCCAGGCATGGTGGCATGCACCTGTGGGACTAGCTACTCAGGAGATTGAGGTGGGAGGATTGGTTGAACCCAGGAGCTCCAGGTTACAGTGAGATGTGATCACACCACTGCACTCCAGCCTGGGTGGAGCAAGACTTTGTCTCTAAAATAATTGACTAACTTTGTACGGAAAACTTTTGGCCACATTTCTGATTATTACCTTCATATAGACTCCTAGAAGTTGAATTGCTGGGTCAACAAATACACACATTTTAAGACTTGCTATATGTTGCCAAATTGCTTCCAGAGGAGTTGTATCATTTTACCCTCCCAACAGCAGTTTAAGAGTGCCCATTACCCCCTCACCAACACTAAATTATCCTTTTGTTATGTGAAAATGATATTTCATAGATGTATTTCATAGATGTAATTTACATTTTTATTAATGAATTTGAACTTTTTTTTTAATGTCCATGGCTAATTACATTTCTTATCTAATTGTACCTTTTTGTGTCCCTTTCTCTGTTTCCTTTTGGGGAATTAATTTATTTTCACAGCGTTTTAAGTGCTCTTGATTTGACATGGTAAAATATTAATGTTCTGCAACATTAGTTGAAAATATTTTTCCTAATTTATCTTTTCATTTTGTTCATAATTTCTTTTGCATAATAGAAGTTTTAAAATTTCTACATAGTCAAGCCCATTCATCTTTCCTCATGACTAGAAAGCTCTTCCTTACCCTGAAATTAGTTAAATATTCACCTGTCTTTTATTATAGGTTATTTTAGCGTTTCATTGGTTTTGATTGAGGGTTAGTGTTATTGTTTTGCATTTAACTCTTAAAATCCATCTCTAATTGAATTATGTGTATGACCTGAAGCTGGCCGTTACCTTGATATGTTTCCACAGTACTTGGCCACTTTTCTTCTGTGTTGAATGGTGACTTTTTCTTGAACCAGAAGTTCTGTGAGTCTTCTTTTTAGTCCAGAGTGAGGTTCAGCCTTTTCCAATTTGACTTTAAACCAACTTTTAAAAAGTATTATTTCTTAACTCTTAGTTTTTAAAATCTTTCCTGCATTCTAAGAGACCCTGTTTAGAAAGACCTGTATGCCCTACCTCTTTTCTCCATAAATAGAAAGGCAGGATGGCCTAGAGGAAATCTAGGAGTCAGAAAAGATAAGAGTCCTGGGAAGAACATAGGATTTATGAATAGCTAAATGATGTTCACCCAATTCAGACTCTACCACTTACTAACAATATTAAATACTTATATTAAACAACTTATAAAAGTTACTTAATCTTCCTTGAATCTTAATTTCCTCATCTGTAATATAAGGATAATAATTCCTTCCTTACTAGATTATTGTGAGGTTTAAGTAAAACAACATGTAAAGTGCCTCGTTATACCCTCCTGGCACTCTTAAGTGCATGGCAAAAGTTGTTACCCTCTTCCACTCAGTTTACTGCCAAGACATGTCAGCATAGGTAGGAACTTTAACCTCTGTCACCATTTCAACTGTAAAATGGTGATAATAATACTTTGCTAACTTACAAGACAGATACATGGATTAAATGAGATAAAATCTTTTAAACTGCTTTTTCAAACTTTAAGCTGCACAAATTACTATTAACAGATTATGAACTGGGGCTTTTCTAAATTCTAACCCTGAATTATTACATGTAGTGTTTGAGGTAAACAATTACTTATCTCTGTAAAATAAGAAAAGTGTTCCTTAGGCTGGTGTTTAGATCCCTTCTTCTATTGTAAGTAGAACCAGAATTATGATTTACAATCTGGTATTTCAAGGCTTTTTTTGTAGAATTTTAACTTACAGTCTCCCCATGCAAACCGATGTTTCTTTCCGGATTAAATAACTTTCCAATGTTACCATTTCCTAATCATATGCACTTTAGATTACCTAGCAAGAAATCCTAACCGTTACATAGAATTGGTAGTGATTAATTGGTCTCTGGTGGTCCCTGATTTCAGACACTTAGCCTGTGATGAGGAGAGAGTGGAAGAAGCAAAACTGCTGGTGTCCCAAGGAGCAAGTATTTACATTGAGAATAAAGAAGAAAAGACACCCCTGCAAGTGGCCAAAGGCGGCCTGGGTTTAATACTCAAGAGAATGGTGGAAGGTTAAGCAGCTTGGATTTATTCTTACTTTGTATGTTGTGTTGTTGTCCCCAGTGTTCTGCAAACTAATGTATTTGTGCACAAGACATCATCTACGAATGATGACGTTTTCTCACCTTCAAAGTCTTATAAACATGTTGACTCTTGTTCCTGCTGAGTTACTAGTTCGAAGCTTACAGCTTGTTTTCCAGGCATCAAGTAACTGTTGAGATTGTTCTACTGTTGTCATACATTCTTCTATATTGAATTCTGGTTAATTTTGAGTAACTAATTCTGTGGCTGTTGTGAGTCTTCAGCACCCTCCCACGTACCTTATATCCCTCTCTGAAACAGAACAGCTCCAATAGCAACAAGCCAGTTGTTCTGCCACGTTTCTGTGTGGATTCTGTAATGTTCCTCCATACAGTTAAAACATCCTAACTTGCTTTTCAAGCTCACTCAGCCTACGCCAAATATTTCTGGGTTTTTTTCAACCATGAGGTTTAATTTATTTTTGTGATAGGAGGGATATTTACATATTTTAGTGGACCAAATTTTAAGTTGAATGGTGTGCTCTAAAATAATGAAAAACAATAGCCCATATACCTATGTATTTGTTTTTGATGGGTTGTTTACTCTGAAATAAAATGTATGGTTTTCTTTAAAGGAAGTTTTAAAGTACCTATTTTGAGTCATCCTGTATTGAAAAGAATGTCAAGCTTGTTAAAATGACATGTAGCAAAAATGTATTTTGATTTGTATTTCAGAAACCAAAAAATAAAATGTTGAAAGAGTCTTCCAATTTTTCTTTCAAATTAGCTAGAATTCACTTAAGCCTTAAAATCCTTAGTAAAGACATTTCTCAGTTTTTGGTAGCTTTAAGTCAATTAAATTAGTGAAGCTTGAATTGTAGCTAAAATCTTTTAAAATAGCCATCTTCTGAATTGCTAATTAAATGTAGATCAAAAGGAAATTAGTAAGTATAAACTTGAGCTCAATTTAGGGAAGCATCTTAAATGATACTAGTCATAAAATCTAATGAACTCCAAGTAACTTTCAGATTATTTTTATTTGAATTTTATGCTGCAACTACTGCTTGAAATAAGTGATCCAAGTGAACGTACAAACTTGCATTAATTTTGGGTCAAAGTCTTAATGATCAGTAGCTAAAATGAGTTTCATAAACATCAACTGTGTTATTGATATAGAAACTCCTTTTACAGAAGTATTTTGAGTGCTAACAAACAATCAGAGAAGCATCTTACGGAACAAAATTATTGAATGCTGGAGATAGAATTGATAGCAAGGGAAATAATATTTCTAGTATTTTTAGTGTGATCAGAGTAAAGCTTTGTCTATTACGACTGAAGACATTTACTCTTCATAAATATTGAGTTGTCTGAGGTAATAGGTTTCATGGGTGTAAAAGGAAATTCATCTGGGTTCTTCCATAAGCAATACAAATGGAGCTAAGCCACAGGTAATTTGTAGGCTTTTGGCATTTTAGGCATGACTTGTTAATATTTAGACCACAGATTTGTATAAACTGAAGATATTAGTGGCCTCAGATATTGATCAGATTGTTACCTGTGTCTGTAGGAAAGGTGATAGAAATGAAGCTGATTCAAGGTCAGCAGATTTTACAGTTCCAAAACAAACTCAAAAAAAGATAATTTGGCTGGGTGCGGTCGCTCATGCCTGTTATGCCAGCATATTGGGAGGCCAAGGCGGGCGGATTACCTGAGGTCAGGAGTTCAAGACCAGCCTGGCCAACATGGCGAAACCCCACCTCTACTAAAAAGAATTAGCCAGGTGTGGTGGGTGCCTGTAATCCCAGCTACTCAGGAGGTTGAGGCACGAGAATCGCTTGAACCCAGGAGGCGGAGGTTGCAGTGATCCGAGTTGGTGCCACTGCACTCTAACCTGGGTGACAGAGCGATAATTCATCTCAGAATACATAAATAAATAATTTAATTGTGAAGCTTAACTGAGAATATGAGATGGAAGAAAAAGGCCAATGAAAATAGTGAAAACATTTGCATTCTTAAATATCTGTTATATAGAATCTACAATTTCAGTGAGGTTTTGTGAACTTCAAAGTAAATCTGTGTTTTTCTTCATAATCTTTGACTTAACATTTAACTGTATGACACTAGTGTTTGATTCCCCAGTTTCTCAGCTATACCAATTACAATGAATTCCTTAGATGGCTGTGTCTGCTGCTTTCAGCTCCCATATTCTGTTACACTACAAGGCCTCCAAATCAATCTGTTGGCAAGTCCGATAACAGTATAAAGATTCTTTGTGGTTTATGGCTCCAGCTTCACAGTTCTATTGACTGCCTAAAATTGAAAGCAGAAATTTGTAATGTGAATTTCTCTGGGGAGAGGATTTATAGCTTTCATCAAATTCTCAAGGGCATCTGTGATTCCCCCAAAAGGTTAAAAATCCCTGGTTGAGAAAAAAAAGAATACTGAATCAGTTGTCGGGAGACCTCATTTCTACAACTATAGTTCTACCACAGTTTTTTAATTTATAAGTTTTTACATCTATTCTCACTGTAGTCTTTAAGAAGGCAGAAATCATCTCCATTTTACAGATGAGAATACACCCAGAGCTAGAGAAACAGCCAGTACCAAAATCTAGCTTTCCTGGATTCTAATTCATTTTCTTTTCTGCCTCTATTCAAAAACAGTGGACCAAATGGAAGGTACTCTGGCATTTTGAAAATAACTGGTTAGTTGTAACACCTATCCTGGTGCTTTTCTTTAATTTGGCTGTGACGTAGTAAGAAATACATATTTGGTCTCAGCCCCCAGTACCTGAAACAGAGCTCCTAAAACCCCTGACAGTTCCTGAGTGATAGGAGTGTCTTACATAGAGCTCCTAAACCCCTTGGGATTTCCTGGGTGATAGGAGTGCCTTTTGTTCTAATGATGCAACTCTTGGTGGGCTCCTGGATAGCTTTAGAATGGGAGCTATTAGTCACCAAGCCTTGATTAGAGGATTAGAACTTTCAGCCCCATCCTCCAGGGAGGGAAGAGGGGATGGAGATTGAGTTCATAGTTGATCATGCCTATGTGATGAATCCTCCATAAAAATTCCTAAACTACAGGGTTTGGTGAGCATCTAGGTTGGTGACACACCTATATGCCAAAGAAGTGGTGCACCCCAACTTCATGGGAACAGAAGCTCCTATGTTGAGGACCCTTCTGGACCTTACCCTATGTACCTCTTCAGCTGGCCATTCACCTGTATCCTTTATAATAAACTGGTAAACAAGAGCGTTTCCTTGAGTTCTATGAGCCATTACAGCAAATTATCAAACTTAAGGTTGCGGGAACCCCCAACTTATACCCAAGTCAAACAGAAGTGTGAGTACCCTGGGCACCCGATACTTGTGATGTGTCTGAAGTTGGGGGCAGTCTTGTCAGACCCAACCCTGGGTAGTGTCAGAATTGAATTAAATTGTAGGACACCCAGTTGGTGTCTGCAGAGAATTGGAAAATTACTTGGTGTGGAAACCCCACACATTTGCTGTCTGAAGTGTTGTGAGTGGTGGAACAGTTTTTCTTTATTGGCATATCTTTTTATCGTTTCCTGGAGCCCTCATTATCATCTCTGAATTATTTGTTTTGTTTTTCAACCAAAGTTTCAAAGACAAGTGGGAGTATTGAGTCTTTATCGATTTGTTTAAACCTTTTATGAGGCCCACTGATGTGTTTTCCAGCAAGTAGACATTGTAAAACAACCTTTTATTACTAAAGCTTGGGTTTGTTTCACTGAAATTAGTAGTTTGGTGCAGTTGAAAGAGCATTGCACTGAAATCCAGATGATGTGAATCTAGTTTTGACTTTGTGTAATCTCAGGCAGATTATTTTACTTCTCTGCATTCAGGGATTGTCCTCTAGGGGCTGGTTAGCAATATATAAGAGTGAACCAGCTTTTTAAAAGTACATTTACCCCTTCCTATCTCCGCCACCAAGAATTTATTGTACATCATCTCCAGCCTCATCATTGTTAGGAGTGGCCCACTGTGTGTATTATAACTCAGGTGTGCTGGGGTTGAAAAAGTTTGAATACTATTTATTTCAGAGTGCTCTTCTAGCTCTGATCAAACCTGAGTTGCCCAGAGCAGATTGAATGGGTGGTAAACCACCTGGTTTGATTTGAGAGGGGCTGAGAAGTTTCCTTTTTTCAGAAATGTCTCTCCTCTGGATTGTTTAGACTCTTCAGATTAAGGATTATCTGTGCTGGAGTCCTCTTTAAAAGGTAAATACTCCCAAGAAGACTCTCATTTATCAACCTATTGAGATCACTGAATGATGAAAGATCATGTTCACTGGACAAGAACGGGTTACAAAACAGCTACTTTAGGTCCTGCACAATGAGTCCTGCCCGAGAGAGGAAGAACTGAGTGGGTCACTGAACTAGTAGGAGCATAAGAATCCTGGGCGTTTGGAAAATAAGGTGCCACAAGGCCAGAAATGGCACTGAAAGGAGAGATCCAAAGGTACAAATTCAGATTAATCTCATGTGCTTCCTAACCTTGCCCATGTAGGGTTTCTGCCTGGGCAACATGTACTCCATGTTTTTAAATCCAGATTTTTCTATTTATTCCTGTCAAATTCATTTTGTTGACTTCAACTCCACATTTGAGCTATCAATATCATTCTGAATTGTGATTCTGTCTTATAGCCTAGTGGCCATTCCCCTTAGGAGCAAGTCATCCACAAATTTATTAAGTGTACTTTGTGTGTTTTGATCTAAGTAACTGGTTCTCCATCTTGGATTCAGGGAGTCTGTAACTCACCCAAAACTATATGTGACACTTTGTGTGTATAAGCATTTTTCAGTGGAGATGGGTTTAGAGTTTTCAGCAGATTCCCAAGGTGATCCATGACCTCAGAAAAAGGTTACAAGCCACTGATTGAACTATTCATCAGTATTTTGAACAGAACAGTGCTAATAAGGACAGAGCTCTATAAGACTACCAGTAGTGCTTTCTTTCCTGGACTGCACTGATCTATCAAAAATTTTGGGGTGTAATTGTTGACTATTATGTGTCAGTCTCTTGTGATTTGCCTCTATAATAAAAATGGAAAGGAAAAGTGAGTTCCAGCTACTTGGATATTCTGGTAATTGAGATGTTTACACTGCTGTTTACTTTTTAATCTCTAAATATTAGGTCATTCTTAAGACCTTCATCATTTTGCTTCTTGTGTCCATCAGACACCATATATCATACTTTCATATTTAGTATGAATGAAATTATAGATGTGTCAGAAATCCCTGACATTTTCTGAAAATTGACACATCGAAGAAAATGCAGAAATAAACGCTTGCTATCTCTTCTCTCCATGGCTCTAGATAAGTGTAATGTTAATTTCCATTTTAACTCTCCTTAAAACCTAAAGAGACTCTACCTCAATCTGTGTATGGTTATGATCCATATAGAAAGGAGTTTGCAGTTTAAGAAAATCTTTTACATGAAAATCTGAAAGTGATAAATGAGAAACTCACTACTTCGTTTAAAAAGGATTCACCTTAGAAGGAAGTGAGACACAAAAAAGTACATACTGTATCATCCCATATGTATGAGGGCCAAGAAAAGGCAAAGTTAATCTCTAGTGATGGAAAACAATGAGTGATTTCCTAGGTCCAGGGCAATGGTGGATTTGCACAAAGGGGCATGAAGGAACATTTTGGGCTGATGGAAATGTTTTCTCTCTAGATGGGTGTGGTGGTTTCATGGGTATGTACTCTGTCAAAACTCATCAAATTGTACACTTTAAATGTCTGGTTTATTATACATAAATGCTATGTCAGAAAAGTTGTTTATAAAAGGACTAGCCTTAGAAGTCATTAAAATGAGACATTATGAGTATTATTTATTGAGCCTTAAAGTAAGATTTAAATATGATTAATTTCACAAGTGAAAAGGTAAGTCTACCTGTAAGTTTCTTCAAGGCGAGATGTGGGTGAAATATGATCATGAGAAAGCTTTTTAACAGGGGAAGAAGAAGTGATATCAGTGCATTTTAGTAATATTTAGCATTCATATAAGATTGGTATCGCTTTATTAATGTGGGATGTACCGGCAGTAAAACAGGTTATTTAAATAATTAGTTGAAATTATCTAAAATAGATCTTAAGTGTTCATTTAGAACACTTCTCTGGTCTGCCTTTCAAAGTAGATAACATCAGACACAGTGATAACATAATAACTCATTCAAAACTAAATTGTACATCACCTGTGATATCAACATTTTGTATTCACTGAAGGAAATTATATTTGAAAATGTTTGCCTGTACATTATTTGACAAAGTTGTGGGGATTTTTTTTGTTTTTTGTTTGCTTGTTTTCTGTTTTTGTTTTTGTTTTTGAGACGGAGTCTCACTCTGTCGCCCAGGCTGGAGTGCAGTGGTGCAATCTCGGCTCACTGCAACCTCCACCTCCTGGGTTCAAGTGATTCTCCTGCCTCAGCCTCCCAAGTAGCTGGGATTATAGGCATGCACTACCACACCCAGCTAATTTTTGTATTTTTAGTAGAGACGGGGGTTTCACCATTTTGGCCAGGCTGGTCTCGAACTCCTGACCTCAGGTGATCCACCCGCCTCGGCCTCCCAAAGTGCTAGGATTACAGGTGTGAAATTGTGTTATTTTTTAAATTTGCTGTGCTCAGATATTGGAAACCGGGGTGACTTCTTGGGAAATCTAATATGAGGAATGAAGCATTAATTATAAGACCTGATTTTAAATGCTATGTACCAATTAATATATACCCTTTACATATTCTCCTCTATTGTATTTGAAGAAAATTTTCCAATCTATGAGATAATGCTGATGAATTATTTTCTTAGTGGTCAATATAAAAATGAATGGGAAACTATTCCTAGAAATAATATTGAATGTAATTAATGCCACCTTGTCATATGTGCACGTGGAACATAAGAGTAGCTAAAAAGAGGCTGGGCGCAGTGGCTCACGCCTGTAATCCCAGCACTTTGGGAGGCCAAGGTGGGTGGATCATGAGGTCAGGAGATGGAGACCATCCTGGCTAACACGGTCAAACCCCGTCTCTACTAAAAATACAAAAAAATTAGCCGGGCATGGTGGCACGTGCCTGTCATCCCAGCCACTCAGGAGGCTCAGGCAGGAGAATCACTTGAACCCGGGAGGCAGAGGTTGCAGTGAGCCAAGATCGCGCCACTACCATCATAGCCTGGGTGACAGAGCAAGACTCTGTCTAAAAAAAAAAGAGAAAAAAGCGTAGCTAAAAAGAGAGAAATAATATTTTCTGAAATAACAGGTACTGTTGCAAAACTCAACTAAGTTAGAAATCACTTGCCTTGTCAATTGTTACGCTTACATGTTAGTAAAATTGTTAGTATTCTATATTGGTAATGCAGGAACCCTTGCACTGATTTAGTTGTTATCTTGGCGTGTTTATTCTGGATTCATAGTAGGAATGAGCACCTTGTTAGAAGAAGGTTGGTCAAAATGGAGGGAGGAAGTGGAGGTTGGTTAGGTTATTTGAATTCCAAATGGCACTAATGGGTTCCTTAATGATTAATGCTGTACTTAGGCCACCAGCCTATGCCTTAACCACTCCCTTTTCATCTTCACTTAAGGGCTCAACTGCAACCCCAGGCTCTGACTCTGGCTCTGGCTCTGGCTCTGGGTCCAATTCCGACTGCGTTTCTGGCTCTAGCTCCAGCTCGATGTCAAGATCAGGCACTGCCATAGGCTCTGATCCTGGGACTGGCTCTGGGGCAGGATCCTGAGTAGGCTTTGGTTCATAGTCTGGTTCTTCGATGTTATCAGGGCCAGTCTCACGAATGGAAGGTGGTAGAGTTACTTCTAGATGGGTAGCGTCTTCTGTTGGCATTGCTTCGCTTTCTCCCCTTGGGTTTATCTTTGTCATTGGCCTGCAAGAAAGAAGGCCCAGAAAAGAACAAGTTAGGGAGATGCTAACTTTGAAATTACATGTGAAACTATATGCTCTGTAGGTTCAATGACCATAGGTCCCAGACTTCAGGAAATCTGTTATTTCTGATATTCTGACTCATTGTCAGGCCATATGTCATTTTGGATTCAGAAAGGTTAGGTCTCAACAATATAATGAAAGTTTAAGAAAGACCAGTGTTTAAAGGTGGGAAAACTGATGTCAGAATGAAAGAGTCTAAGCATCTAATAAGGTCTTTAAGGTCCAAATCCATAGCTCTGATGCATCTCTGTTTCCCACTCCATCTAGTACAATACTTGGCACCTGGTTGACACTCAATATATAGTGGTAGAAGCAAGGAGATGAAAAAAATGAATGAGTGTGATACACACTAGGGAAGAAATAGAGTGATTAACAGCATGGACTGAGGGCTGGGCCACATTCTAACTTCTGTGTTCCCAGGGCACTTTTGTCCTTGTTCCATAAAAAAAAATTAAAATTATATTTTATGACTATGTTGGTTTAAAGACAAGTATGTTAATATTATATATGAAAACGTTTTCTTGGACCTAAAATGGTGGTTGTGATGGCTAAATGAGTTGATGTACATAAAGTGCTTAGAACAAAGCCTGGCACACAGCCCTCAATAAATAGCAGCCATCATCATTCTTTTTCAAATTCAGTGAGAGTAAACAGAAAGATACCTCTGATATCTTATGCTCAAAGGAGTGCTTAGGAATTGATGACTGAAAGAGACATGCCGAGAAATGTTTGTATTCAAGTAAAGACAACAGAATGAAAGCTTACTCAAGTTCCGCGATGGTCTTAGAATTTCTTTCTTTTGCCTTTGCTTTTGCCTTATTCCTTGCGAAGCACACAACAGAGATGATGATGGCGGCACCTACCAGGCTACCGATCAAGGCCCCAACAATGATTCCAACTTCTGGATCTGAAGGACACAAGCAGCTGGTTAATAAAGTGGAATATATTGTCATTTTATAATGTGTGTTTGTGACTAGTGGGGAATATCAGGGCCATTCAAGTAGTGGGAAAATGACTTGTATAGGCTAGGGAAATGGAAACCCCAAGAACTGTGTCATTTGGACTCACAGTGGGAGAAGACTATTGACATTTATGCACATAAAGAATAAAATGTGACCAACTTGGAGGAGGTGGGGTTGCTTTTGAAATGGGATTTAGAGAAAAGAGTCTTGAGACACCATGGAGTTGTGATCTGGTCACTAGAGATAAGCCTCTGTTACAGGCAGGGACATTTCACTAGGCTTTCCCAGAGCACAGGTGAAATGGGTCCCTAAAAACCTCCCCCACGGCATCCATGCTTACCAAGGAACCTCATGCACTCTGGTCACTGGGAAGTGATATGCTCATTTTGATAAACAGGCATCTGGTTTATTGTCTCAGTCTATGGACAAACTTAATGAGTGTGACACTATCCAGCTGGGCGCCAGACCTTCAAGCCCTAAGGTGTTGTCTCTGGAAGACCACATCTGAGTTATAAGCCAACGCATCCCCATCTGCCTCCCCTCACGCAAGGATGGACATCTTATATTTTGAGCTACCTGATAATAATTCCTTTAACTTTTTATGATTAAGAGCATATATGTGAATAGTTTAAAAAGTCAAATAGTTCTACTACATGTCTCACAAAAACAGCAGTTCCCTGCCCGACTCCTTCCCATTTCTGAGTCCCATTCACAAAAGGCAACCACTCTTAACTCTTTTTAAAAGTCTTCTTGCCCCCGTGTTTTTATTATCCTTGTTCTGATATGTCCTACCATTTTTCCATTACCATCATTTTCTTTCAACTTTATACCCTAGAAGTTGGAGATTGAGCTCTTTTACACCACTCCGCTCACACCCACCACGTTCTTCCAAAATAGTTCTATCACAAGTTTTAGTTAAATCCAAGTTTGCCATAGTATGACTATGTAAATATCGTTCACAGCTGAGGAACACAGTATGCTATGATTCTTTCTTGTACAACATTTACAAAAATTTTCCCGGAGGTTAATAATTGCCTCATTTGGGGATTAATAAATGCATTATCACTCATCCCAAAATTTCCAACAAAACCATTAAACTTCTCTCAATTGATTCAAACATATCAGATGATATACCCGTTTCTTGTGATTTTTCCCTCAGAGACATGCCATGTGAAGCCCTCCATTCTCTTCCCCCATCATGACCTGGTTGCCCTTCTAAGCCTGCTGCTCTATCGTCATCTTTCAACTTTCCCATTTTATAGATAAAGAGGCTTTGCAAGTTCCTTCAAGATCCTGCTCAAATAGCACTTGGTTGGTAAAGCCATCCCAGTTCTATAAGCATAGTTGTTCCTCCCTTGGTGCTCTATCGACCCTGTTTCAGACTTCTATTATAGGATTTAGCACATTTAAGTTGTCTGTGTTTGTCCCTCTAGCTGAACTGTGAGCTCCTTTATCTCTGTATCTCTATCACCTAGGACAGTCCCTGGCACACAGTAGATATTCAATAACTATTTGAGGAAGGAAGGAAGAAAGAAGGGAAGTGGGAGGGAGAGAGGAAGGCAGTGCTGGATATCATTGGAAAAAAGACTAGACAGGAAGCAATGCTCAAGTCCAAATCCTACATATCTCTACATCTGTAGTATGATTGTACCTCTGAGAAGGCAAAAAGAGATTGAGGGAATTCTAAAGAAAGATAACAGAAATGATACAGGGAAAATAGCTGAAAGTGATATGAGAATGAAGGAGCAAAATTCAGGAGAAATAAAAGGAAGAAAGTTCAGCTGCATAGGAAGAGCAATAACCCACTGGAACTTGCCATGCCTGGATATGGCATATATTAAAACCACAAGTTCAAAGTAAGTTTGAAAAGAAACAAGACCCTGAGTGTTATTAAGTGATCCTTGAGATGTTTGGTGAGATATTCCTTGTGAGAGGTTGCCCCGGGTCAGCTCAATTGGACAATTCCAGGAGTCTTAAATCTTACGCTCAGAGAGTGATAAGCACCTTTGAATAGGAAAATTGAGGTTTAGAGGCATCCTGGCTCTGCCAGTTACTAACTGGATGACCTTGGGCAAGTCATTTACTTCCCTGAGCTTCAGTGTTCTTTTCAGCAAAATGAGGCCAACAATAGTCCACCTCCCTAGATAGGGGTGGTTGGGAGGAAAGAGTGAGATAATACTCAGCATAATTCATGCTCCACAAATAGTAGCTACCGTGATTGTGGGTACAAGTGTTATTATTATAATACTATTATTATTAGTGGCAGATCTTTGCAAGGTATATGTTTGTCAGAGCTACAGTGTCACCTGGACTTACCAACAGCATCACAAAGAGAAATTCAGCCTGTTGCTATCAGAAAGGCTGCTGTTTTATTATTGAATAGTAATACCTACCTTCTAGCAATTTTGTGAAGCTTAAACAAATTGCTTTCTGTAAAGGATTTAGGGCAACATATGGCATATATTATTATGTGAGCATTAGATATTAGGATGGTCATTCATCATATCAGTCTGTATATAAAGCACACAAATCTCCAGAGAAGCAGGAAGCACTAACCAGGGATCCTAACGAATTTATTTGGCTGACAGGCCCAGACTACTAGATTTAAAGAGAAACTGTTAAAGTTGTATGGTAAACTCACGTGAAGAAGTGAGATCGATTTCGCAGGAACTATTGCCAAGTCTGTTGATAGCAGTACACTGATAATAACCTTGTTCAAAATTTGTCAGATTTCCAATGACCAAAATCCCGGTGGTTGGGTCTGTTGAAACCAGGAAATAGACTTTTGAGATCTCTTCTGTGCGTACAGATAACATCAGTGTAACAGATCATTCAATGTCCACCCACTCCCCCATATTGGCCTCTCTTTCTTGAGGTGTTCAGGATTCAACCAGGCCCCTCAGGACTGTTCCAGTGCTAACTCACCTGGGACCATGCCTATTCCCTACATACTCACCATCTCTGAGCTGGCTTTTAGAATTTGGGGAGTAGACCAGAACACAGTCATCATATTGGAAGACAGGCATTCTTTTTACATTACCCGCCCCCCATCCGCCACCACCGAGAAAACAAGAAGATTGAACTGTAAGGTCAAGCAACCAACCACACACTCCCGCTGTCATCCAACCACAGACACCAGGCCTTTCCAGGGTTGACTGCAGGTTACACTTACTGAAGTTTTCTTTCACTGGCACGATGTCTCTTCCCTCAAGTTTATACCAGTAGTACACAGGGGAAGGTGTTCCAAGCGCAGAGAGACAGGAAAGGGAAATAGTGTGGCCAGTTTCTGGTCTTCCTTGAATGCTACAAAGGGGCTTAGAAGGTTTCACTGTAAGGGAATGACAAAGAATAAAAATTCTTTAGGATGAATGGCAGTCTGTGACAATTGCAGTCACTTCATCACTTTCATTTTGAAGAATATGTGTGTTTATTTATTTTTTTAAAAAACTCTTGGCTGGGCGCAGTGGCTTATGCCTGTAATCCCAGCAATTTGGAAGGCCAAGGCAGGCGGATCACCTGAGGTCAGGAGTTCGAGACCAGCCTGGCCAATGTGGTGAAACATCGTCTGTACTAAAAATACAAAAATTAGCCGGGCATGCTGGTGGGCGCCTGTGATCCCAGCTACTTGGGAGGCTGAGGCAGTAGAATCACTTGAACCTGGAAGGCGGAGGTTGCAGTAAGCAAAGATGACGCCACTGCACTCCAGCCTGGGCGACAAAGTGAGACTGGGTCTCCACCAAAAAAATGAAAATAAAAATAAAAATAAATAAATAAATAAATCTATTAAAATATATTTTGGCAGTTTTCTGCTTGCACCACCAGGTGGGAGTAGAGCACTTCAGGTGCAGGGCCCTTCCAGTCAAGAGGCCATTAAGATTCAAATAGTGACTCCTCTGTCTGCCTCCTCCCCAGATTTATAACCATGAATTTCCGCATTGTGTCTTAAAATATGCCTTTATTAAAACAGCCAAATATAAGCAAATACTAAATGACTAGGAACATAGTTTATGCTTTAAAAGCACAGTTTTAAAGGAAAATAGAACCCTTAAATACTCTGAGGTAGCCTATTATTCTTTTTAAAACATTTTAATGCTGTATTTCTCTTTTCTCTTATGATTATTTTCTTTTTTTTTTTTTTTTTGCATTTATACATCTGTGGGTGACACAAAATAGTTGAAAGGTTTGAATTTGCCTGTGTGCATCATCAGTAGGGGAAGCCAATTTTGGGGGTGCATGCTACCCAGCACTGAAATATTTATTCATCCCTCACTCGGCAAGCACCCATGCCTTCTGTGGGCCCGGCACGGGACTAGAGGCACCAGGAATTAAAAAATAACTTTGACACAGTTCTAAAGTGGGGTGGGAGAGGGATGAGAGATGACTTTAGAGAGGGGAAGAGGCCTCCAAGACCACAGCAGGAGGAGCAGGTTTTAGGGAAAGGGGTGACAAGGAGGAAGGGGTACTAATGAGGTCAGTTTGGGACATAGAGTTGTAGCTGCTTATGAAAACACGTCAAGGGAGAAGTCCTGTGGGAAGCTGGGAATCTGAATCTCCTCATTCATCTTACTTTGCACGGTTTATTCTATCTTATATATCTTATACATTTATCTTATATATCTATCATATCTACGTATCTATCTTATATCCCTTATCTATCTTAGATATTTATTTTATATCTATACATCTATCTTATACACCTTATATATCTATCTTATATACAAATAATGATACACATTTCTATACTTTCCAGCTCACCTTGCTTATCTTCATTTTTTGCTAGAACCCTTCAAAGCTTAGGTTCTCTAATTTAGGTGAGTTAGACATGAAATGTGCCATACTGCTCAGTCCTACAGCTCTTACCTGAGACACAGTGGTTAAGGGCACAGCTCTGGATCCGCACAGAATACTGGCTCTGTAACTCTACCCTGGATCTGTGTAGGCAAGTTACCTAACTTAGCCAAACCTCAGTTGACTCATCTGTAAAACGTGACTAGGAGATTATCTAACCTCTGACTGATCCAAAGATTAAATACAATAATATATATAGGGCCTAGCACCTGGAATTTCTGTTGGCCACAGCAGGACTAATTCCTGCTACTAAAGTTGTTCTCCCATTGACTTCTGCTCAGCTCAGCCATCCCAGACTCTCACTATCTGTACACAGGTGTGAGAAGACAGATGCATATATCTATAATTCTGAAACATTTCACTAGCCCTATCTTTTAAGCAGGTGTCTTTTGATTAAAAGAAGTATCCTTCTACTTAGTTCTTTATTCTCTCTTTCTTACCAATTACTTTCTCAGGTAGGAACAACTTGTTGGATTTGCCTATTCTAAACTAAGCTATTTTAACCAGAAGTCCATTGCAGCTATCACTAGATTTAGATACTGTTGTTTTAAAAAGATGGCTATTTTATAGCCTTTACAGCAGAATAGAACAATTTGAATAGAAAATTAAATGGGGGTGTTTCATCACAAAGTTGGACACCAGGACTTGAACTAAATTATGGCAAAAACCTGGAAGGACTTGCACTCATTTACTGAGCCCAGAATCAAACCCAGATAGGCATTTTATTTTGCTTAGAATATTTTTCTCCTTTTATTTTTTATTAACAAAACATTTAGTGAATCACTTTGAACCAAGTCCCAAACCTATATATTTTCTAAAACTACTGACTCAGGATTGAACTGACATTTCATCCAGTTAAAGTCCCCAGTGGAACTTGGGTCTTTAACTGGCAAAGCCATTGATCTACCATTTAGCTTTATTGCTTTCAATAGAATTGAGGTGGGAGGAAAAGGCTCAGCTCACGAAAAAAAAAAAAAAAAAAAAAAAAAAAAAAAAAGTGCTTCAGTAGGTTCTTAAACCTTCCTTAAATCAATCATTTTCTTTTTATGTGCCAAATTGCAGAAGGTAGATGATGCTCATTCCAAATGCACACAAAATAATTATTCAAACTTGATCTGGGTATTTTTCAGAGATTAATTTTCCAAGGTTGTCATACCTAATGGAAAGCTCTCAAATGAATGGCTGTCCAAACCACCTGGTCCTTTGCCCATTGCTGTTTCCTTCACCTAAATTGTGCCTTGCCATCTCAGCCCCTCTTCTTTGTCACACACTCTTGCACACCCTTCAACATTCAGCACAAAAGTCACTTTCCTCAATAAGCCTTCTCCAATTCCTGATACAGCTTTTTGCCCTTTCCCATGTCCTCATAGCTCTCGTCTCATACCTCCACTGACAGCTTTTATGTTATGCATCTGTCTCCTTCACTAGACTGAATTTTGGAGGGCTAAGACCCTATCTTTTACATCTTCCCATGTCCATTGCTTAGCACAGTGACTGGCACGTGTGCTCAGGGTTTGTTAAATGAACTCATGAACGAGTAAATGCATGCGATTGATGCTCACTGCTGGCTAAGAAAACATCTGAAAGATACATTGCTATGAGAGTCATCTTTAAGGAAATATCAACACCTCTCCCCACAATTAGCTTCTCTCTCTTTCCCACCTGTCCCCACCTTGCCTCACCTTTCAGTCAGGGCAAGCAAAATAGGCAGTCGTATACAATGAGATTTGAGAACTGCAAATAGTCACTGCAATTTTTAGAGAAAATTAGCAGCCTCAAATTTTCCAAAAAGGCCAAATTTGCAGGAGGCCTTTGTTCTTTGCCCAATTAATAAAAAACAATATTATTTAGAGTTCCCAAACAAACAAGGAAATCCACAGACCCTTCTGCCTTTTACCTTGTCTGGATCCTGGCTGCTTAAGGAAAAGTCATGACACAGAGCTACCTGACCCAAAGACTCATGGGAAAAAACACCTCTGAGAGGAGGTGACCCTCAACTTCTTATGGAAATTGATTTGGGATCCTCTGAGCTTTAAATTTAAGGATATTAACCTTCTTGTCTAACTTTATCTCAGGGCTATTTCCAAGCTCTGAGATGAAGGGGCTTGGCTTCTTTAGATTGTTTCTGGTCAGAACATCCCAGAACCAGGAAGCAACAGATTAAGCAGATTAATCCCTCCAGGTTTTTAACAATTAAAAACTCTTTGATCTCCAGTATTTCATTTTATAGGTAAAATAACAAAACTGTTCATAACAAATCTATAAAGAAGACAGGGCAGAAATTATAACCCCATCTCACAATGGTCAGAGAAAGGTGGACTGACTTGTATTAGGTCACTGAGGACAGAGTAAGATCTAAAACTCAGGTCTTCTGAGTGCCAGTTTGATGCTTTGGCATTTATAGCACACCACTTAGTTCCCATGTATATAATGGGATATGGTTGATATGGTTTGGATCTGTGTCCCCACCCAAATCTCACGTCAAATTGTAATCCCTAATGTTGGAGGTAGGGCTTGGTGGGAGGTGATTGGATCATGGGGTCGGATTTCCCCCTCGGTGCTGATCTTGTGATAGTGAGTGCATGCTCATAAGACCTGGTTGTTTAAAAGTATGTGGCATCTTCCCCTCCCCTTCCTCCTGCTCCAGCCATGTGAGACGTCTTGCTTCCCCTTTGCCTTCTGCCATGATTGTAAGTTTTCTGAGGCTTCTCCAGAAGCTGCTATGCTTCCTGTACAGCTTGCAGAACCATGAGCCAATTACACCTCTTTTCTTCATAAATCACCCAGTCTCAGGTATTTCTTTACAGCAATGCAAGAATAGACTAATACACTAGTCTTCCAAACTGGAACAGAAACTCTCCCAGGAAAGTGCTTGAGTAATACTTCTCTTGTCTGTTCCTGTACCCCAATTCCTGGCACAGAACTCAGTAAGATAAAAACATGATTGATTAAGCTAACCCACTCTTAAAAAAATAGCTCTTAGGTACCTTTCCCTCTTTCCCAGGTGGGTAGATGCAGTGGCAAACCTCACAGTAAATGTCAGCTGGTTCCTTTGTGGCATTACCTGAGTGGCAAGCCAGGAAAACTGTAAACAGTTCTCTTAGGTATGCACCTTGCTACCAATTGCTGCTTTTCCAAGCTACTCAATTATTAAGTCACTGATTTGATGTAGTTCCTCCTTTCTTGTGATGTGTGCACACAGCTAGAGAGGAGCAATGACTAGATCAGCTCCATTTGGGGCTACCTAGAAGTGGGAAAATGCTCACCTCAACTGGTCTGTCTGTAAGAGTTGAGGATCGGCAGTCCTTTCATCCCTTGCTTCGATACTTCCCAATCCCAGTCTACTGATGGGAGCTTAGCCCACATTGTCCTCTCAGACAGAGATTGGAAGGACTTCTAGAAATGACCAAAATTGGGAGCTTCCCAAGGGCAAAAACAACACCTCCATCACTGTGACTCAATAAATACTGAACAAATGAGATTCCAAATTCATTTTAAGAGCAGATATGGCTTGCCCAATATCATATAATGAATATTTGTATGTAAATATTTTTACTATCAACACTAGATTAATGTGCAGTCCTTTTTCCAAATAGCATTAGCATTTTTAAAAAGGAACTCTCCTGTCTTTATTTAAAAGAATAATTTAATGGTGGGAATTATGTCGCGCTTAAAAGGAATAATAAGTTGACAGTAGTCTTCCCCAGGTAGGTCTGGCTGTAAATGGAGGTTTCCTCTAGAAGAGTTGCTAGTGATCATTTTGTTGGACAGTGAATTGTCTCATCTGTTCTCATTCCTTCCCTCAGAGATAGGGATCACTGGAGGTTGGGTCATCTACTGCTGTCATTTTGGCAGCCCTTTTGCACAATTGTTTCTGCATGTTTTATGAGTGATTTATCAGTGTTACTGTATTGGTTGGGCTAGTGGCTTGTCTCTATTTCCCTGATAATGAAAATATTAGGTAGTATATTTACCTACAGAGACTTAATTGGCATCATAACTCACTGTCCTGGCTCATTCAGTGTCCTAACTTGTTCCAATAAAAGAAAAGGCAGAAAAAAGTGCTCATACCTAACACACTGACGTTGAGGACACCTTGGTTTTGGCCGAGAAAGTCTGGGGGGTTGTTAACATCACAGATGTAAATTCCACTGTCCGCTGGCTGCATATGCGAGATAGTGATAGATGCATTACCTGGATCGTTGGACCCTGTAATTCGATCTTTAAATTGTCCGATGGCTACAGCTTGTCCACCTTGATAAAAGTAAATCTAGACAGAAAAATAACAGAAATGAGAAGTGGGGAGTGTCCAGGACTAGGATAAGCTACCTGAAAGTTTCTTCTAAACACATTACCTTTGATAAAGAAACAGCATCTTCCCCCTACCAGGAACAGGTCCCTGTGGCCAAAGTTTCTCAACTCAGTGGGGCACTTTAGTTTGCTCACAGCTGCGCATTTGGCCCTCAGAGCAGCTCTGTGATGTCATCAGGGATTAGTATGCCTGTCTTACAGAGGAGGAGGCAGCTGGAGCTGACAGGATTCAACACCTAAGCTTGGGCTATGAGATCGAGATGCTCACTTAATGAATCCACCTGAGAGAAACTCATTATGTAGAACATAAATGTCTGATGGGAAACCAAAACTATCATTTTTTTAACCATTTTGTAAACTTCTTAAAATTTGAATTTACCTTACCCAGTGAGACTATCTGGTTTCCTTAAATGTTCAAATGTTCATGCTCCTTTTAGACACATCTACTCTTTTGGATAGACAAATTTGGGTTTGTTTTGCTTATTAGAAGCAAAGCAGAAAAGCATCTTAGAAATCATCTGCTCCCATCCCTTTATAGTGGTGTTGTGAAGATGAAACTAAGAAATCTAGTAAAGGACCTTGGAAGTGCTCAGCCAGTGATAGCTACCATCTTTCTCTCCATGTGGCAGAAGGCAGAACTGGAATTCTGTCATTTAAACAAATAAGGCATCTCAGACCCAGAGAGACTAAATGACCCATCTAAAGCCACAAGGGCTCATTTATTATTATTACAACTTATTAAACTTAAGATCTGGATTCTAGTTACATCTCTATTAAAGAGCATAGATACTTAGATCATAATGGCAACTGTGGGATCAGCATGATGTGGTGGAAAGGGTCCTGGTCTAGGGGTCAGGTGACCTGAGTTAGTCACAGCTCTGCCTCTCACTGTGACATAGTTAGGGGAGGTGGCCTCTAGTCATGCCTCCATGGCAACCTGCTTTTAGATAAGAAACAAAGTTATTTAATCTCTCCAACCTCTACTTCCCACATCTGAATGAGAAAAGAGAGTAATGTTTTATGTATGATATGTATTTACCAAGTATAGGCAGTTAAGTTGATTTTAGTTAGTATATAAATGAAAACTTACAAATTTGAATGTGTATTAGAAAGATAAATATCTAGCACATTAAATCTAAGACTTCCTGAATATTGTTGCATAGGATAGATTAAGGTAGATTTTTAAAAGATTTTAAGAAAACAAGTCAATACGGAGAATAACATTAAATAATAAATAGTGCTGGTGATACATAAATATGACAAAAATCATGTAGATGGTACATGAATGACTGAAGCTTGGTAATCACCGGATTAGGTAATTCCTGAGGTCCCTTCATAATACACACCTTCTATGTACATATTTTGTTAGTTTCACGTAAATGTATGTTATTCAAGTGATTGTTATTGTTCAATAAATTGTATTGTCTTAGTCTGGTGAGACTAATATTTTCATAAAATCTACTGGAAGGCCTTACAATTCATTTAATTCACTTCCCTCACTTTACAGAAGAAACCAAAGCCCAGAAAGGTTAAAAAATAAAAGACACAAAATTGACAATTGAGACAGATCTGGGATCCAATTTTCCCAATTCCTTGTACTGTGGGCTTTACCTTAATAGGCCAATAAAAGAGGGAAAGCAATTAGAAAACTAAAAGATATTGTCTAGATGAATTCAAATGTATTCTCCTTTAAGCAGAAAGTCAATATGTTTCGAAACTAAGGCAGAAAGCTGGATTTTGAGGGAAAAATCCCAGGAAAAGAGTACATTTAAAGAGAAAACTATTTGTTTCTCTCCCATTTTTTCTAACATCAACATGCTTTCTTGCCTGCATTATAAATGCAGCCATTTATAATTCATTCATTCACACGTACTGAAATCACAAACTCTTGCCCCAGAATGGTCTTGTTTGACTTCCAAACGAGAAAGCCAGGATTAACTCAAGGTATTCAAGTGGAACAGGAGGAGGTTCAACACATCAGAGGATTACTTTCATTTGAGTTGACACCCATGCTATCAGGCTTTCACTTTCACTAGGCAGCATGGGGCTTATTTACTTTCTAATTGGCAATTTGAGGTCTTGTTGTTTCTTACCTGGAGTTCAGCCTGCTGTCCATCAAGAGTGCCCTTTACAGCCTCAACATCTGGCCACTTCCCCTCCTCCTAAGAAGACTGTGGACAGTGTAAAACATCAGCCCTGTTTTATACTGATGCTTGATGACATCACAATGAGATAGAACATCAGTCCTGCCTGAGGCCCACAGCAAGTCCCAGAGGATCCAGGTGAAAAGGACCTTATTTCTGTAGAGATCACGAGGCCAAAATAGTGTGTTTTAGGCCAGAATTAGGATATGAAAAGAAGTAAAAGTGTTCACTGTATCCATGTGTCCATGCCCACTGTAAAAGTCCCACAGTTGGGCATGAGTCAAGGTGAAATGAGTATGAAAGCAATGAGGCCCTGAAACCTTACCTATGAAAAAGACCTTTACTACCTTTTATATGCTAGCTCCTCATGCTGTAGTCTAATACATTTCGCCCTCTCACAATTGACACTAAAAGGTATTAGAGACAGAAATAAGGGTAGTGAGGGCTAACAGTGGAGACCTAAAAGAACCAAGGCTTTGGCTTCACAGTTCTGTGTGAGAAGTAAAGTACCTGGGGGTAGACAGCAGCAGCCAGACACATACATGGAGGGGCTTTCTGTTAGGGGGAAGTCCACACAGTCACACTGTCCTTGTAAAGAAAAAAAGAAAGAAGTGTTTTCCTGAAACTGCTTATCTAATCATATAGGAAGGACTACAACTTGATTCCATTTTCCATAAAAGAATAACTCTTTTAAAAATCAAAGCTGAACAGTGGCCAAAGCCCGGCCCATGATCCTGTGTGGCTTGTATACTTTTCAAAGAAAGAATATTATCAATTTGGACATCAAAGCAACGGAGGTCCAGAAAAAGCCCCGGATCTTCAACGGGCCACATCTTTGGGTGGGGGTGAGGAGGAGGTGATTTTTTAAGGAAATCCATCCCAGTGTTCCCTTAAAGGGTGCTTGTTAATTTTTTACCCACTTGCACTTTGTGCTTGGGTTCATGGTAGACTGCCCTGCTTTCTCCCAAGGTCCTCTCTGCCTGCCCCCTGGGTGATACTAGAGGCTGATGGGTGGAGTCATAATTGCACAGTAATTATAAGACCCTTGTGAGATAGTTTGATTTGCGGTTTCTAAGGTTAAGGGGCCTTCAGGAGCCTGATGGATATTGGAAATATGGGAAATGGCTGGGAGGGGCTGGTAAGTAGTGGTAAGATCATAACAGATATGGGGACTGCAAGGAACTGAAAAGTCAACGTAAACAAGGCATTCAAACTGTTGAAACAAACAAACGAAGTACTGGGCAGGCTGACTGAAATACATCCACTGGCCAAATCTGACCCAGAGGCCTGCGGTTAGTGAACTCGAATTCATCCTTTCCTAATACAAAAAAGGACAACGAGGCCTCAATAGAGGGAGCAATTTTCCCAAGGTCACACAATTTACAGTCAGACCTGGAATTCAGACCACCTGATTCCCACTGAATATATTAAGACGGCACTCATAGTCCTTCTTAAGGTGAGAAAGATGATTCCTGGGCAACCTTCCCTCTTCGGGGCCATTCCATTCCCCGCTCCAGCCCAAACTTTCTCCTGCCAATTGCTGCTATTTATTGGCATGGTGCTTCCCATGCTGAGTATGTTCACCACATGATGCCCTCAACATTTGCCAGCTGCAATTGTAGGCCCCTCAGTTCCTTGCAGAGCAACCTTTCCCTTCCTACTGTGCCAAGTTCCTAGTCACACAAGGCCATGCAGCTGGGAACCAGATTTGTCCTAAAAGACTTTTTCCTCAGCTTAGTGACACTGCTCTCTAACTAGAAGCATGGAGCATAAACGAGAAGGGTTGAAAGAATTCAGTTTGCTTTCTGTTTCAATCTGAGTTGGAGTTAGCTTCCAGAGCTGCTTTCGCAGACTCCTTCTGCGAATGTGGAGGACATGGACGTCCACAGCAAACCACACATTCTTTCCTTTCCAGCTTCTTGCTTTCTTGTACTGCTGATAGAGGGGCTAGCCGTGGGGTAGGGAAGGGGTGTGCAGGTATAAGGTGGCAATGGTCACAAGCTCAGAATTGTATTCGGACTATATTGGAGGCAGGGATGGCATGTGGAAGAAATAGGATACCAAAGAAAGACTCTCTTGCTTCCGAACCAACTCTCTTACCAACCTGCCATTTGCCTGGGTATCTACCATTTGAGTTGCTCCTTTTGGAAGAAGGCATGGAAGGTCCCTGATTCAACGCATTCTTTAGAAGAGAACAAAATAAGCTATCACTAGTCCCTAACACCTTACCATGAGATTAATTTATCAGATTTAGCAAAAAGTGAATGGGACACAATACATAAATTTGATGGTGGGGCAAGGAAGAACTTGCAGTATTTCTCAGTAGGGGTGACACTGGCATTTTGGGCAGACAATTCTTTGTTGTGTGGCTCTGTCGTATGTATTTCAGGTTGTAAAATCTGAGAAGCCAGAGAACATAAGAACACTAGGTCCTGGGAAAGAAGTTGTCCAAGTTGTTTATGAGACTGGCAAAGGGTATTTTTCACTGTGAACATTCTTGAAGAATAAGTATTGTCTGAGAGATTCATGCTAAGTAGAGTCAATGCATGCTCTGTTCATGGACAGGTAAGGTCTCTGTATGCAGTGTTAGCATTAACAGGCTGCATGGAAGATAAGGCCATCTGCATGACCAGAAAGGCAACAGACCACCCCAAATTTCCATGTTAGCCTGCCCATACCTGGCCTAGAGTTTTCAGCTGAGATTCCCTGCTGAGGGATTGACTATCTAAAGCTGTTCTTATTTTCTGAGAGGAATGTTTCTCTGAGAGAAGAACCATGTTAATGAATATCCTGGCCTTCTTAGTGGGAAGACCTGTGGGATACTTCAGTCTCTATTTGCCACAGGGGATAGTCAGTAAGAAATAACATCAGCCCCTGGGTATTGAGGAATACCAGGCCTCAGAGTCAATTGCTAATCTAACACAATGATTTCAGGAGAGGGAAGATGGGACTACGGAAAGAGCTGGCCACTGCCCTGATCAGGGCAGTAATAGGGTCCTGAGCCTTTAGGAAGAGGCAGAAGAACTCCAGACATGGATGCGAGAAGGTAAACTCAAGACTGTCCCAGTTTTGTCAGGGGTTTGTGCTGATCTTGATTGTTACCAAAGTCAGACCCTTCCATCCCATTCCTAAAGCTGGTGTCAGTGCCCTGGAGTCTCCAAACAATGAAGAAGTCCAGTAGTACACCAATAAGTGTTCTTACCTGAGAGGTCCAGCTACATCTTCCCCGAGCGTCTCTTGCATGCGTCATTTTTAGACACTGACTGACTGCCTTTTCCTCCATACCCTCAGTACTGAGGCACGAGCTGTGCTGTGTTTGAGCAGAAATGGGTGGATCTGAGAGCTGAATGCTATACAGTATACTGCCACATCAACCCAGGAGTTGAACTGAATCTCTCAGTGTGACCACTGATGTCTGGCAACATCTTAGTCCCATAAATCACAGAATTGTCTAATAGTGCAGCAGTCTTTTTATCCTCCCATAAATGTTCCACCAGCAATCCCTAGATTAACATACAACATGCTCCACAGAATTGTGAATGTTTTCAAAGAGGAAACAGTCTTGAAATGGAGACCAATTCCCATTTTGAAAAATACCACCTCAACACAGGATGTCTGCAACCTCTTGGTTGAACAGGCTGTCAGTTCAGGGATAAGAAGCAGGCAGAGAAAGGGCCTGGGCCCTCCCTTTAGCCACAGTGACCTGGTAAACAGTGGAACTCGAAGCTGATCTTGGGCTAGGATGGCCCTGAAGAGCTCTTTCCCTGTTCAAGTGTATCTTCTTGAGCTAGGCTCCCTAGTGCCCATGACTCAGTCCCTCCAGATCACCAGGGGTATGGAGGAAACAGGGATTTTGCAAAATCGCCGTTTTATAAGTGATGATGCCAATTTTAAAAGCTCGCATGCACTGAATGCTTACTGGGTAGAAGGCTTCCTAGTGCTTCACAAGCATCATCTCATTTAATCTTCATATTAAACCTATGAGATAGGTAAGTAGCCCCATTTTAAAGATTGGGAACTGAACAACTGAAAGGTCAAACGACGTGTCTACCAGTCGTTTGATCACCCAGTCAATAAATAAATGGCGGAGCAAGAACAACTGACATTCATCAGGAGGTTTCCACTAGGACTTCAAAACTACTCATCTGGTAAAGCAGTGAGAAGCCCATGCCAGCAGGATGTGGGGAGACGGGAAGGACTCCAGTTCTCTAGAAGTAGAGAACTAAATATGGTTGTAATGGGGATCTGGCTAGCATAAGCTAAAGCAAGACAGGAAAATAGAAGGAAGATAAAATTTGCCTTTGGGGGATGGTTTTTATTGCTCCCAAGCTGTGGGAGCAATAAAAACACAAAAGCTTGTCTTCTATGAGGCTAAGGCCCAGGCGTAACACAGGTATCATGCAGCTTTACGATCAGAGAGCAGGTTTTGCCTGATCCAGCCGCTCAGTGCAGATGCCTTCCTTTAATGTGGACATTGCAAAAGAGTATATATCTTAAATTACTTGCCCCACCTGTAACTGACATTTTGGAGAATGAAGCAAATGGCAAGTAAATAAGCTACTCAATAAATATTTATTTGTGAACAGATTTTTTTTAAGTGCTTCAAGAGATGTTCTGGGCTCAGGCCACACTCAATTCAATCACCATATCTTCTTCCCTTGCATTTCCTGGTATAGAAAAAGCTCATTGCTGGTCACAAGATCCTTCGGCTCTGCAGCTCCCTCCCAGTTCCTCACTAGACACACAGTTCAACCAAGAAGTGGCCTTGTAAATCCCAATGTCAGAGGAGGCATAAATAAAAATCTGTAGTTTTTGAACTGAGACTGGCCTTGCCCAGCCTTCAGGCAGTTTAGAACATCTTGATTTGAGTATCAAGCAGAAAATATTTAAAAATACATTGGCGAGGTCTCTCTAAATCCAGCCCCACCTGGCAAAATGAGAAAGATTTCAAGCCTACAGATAAAGAATGTGTTGAAAAGACTATTCCGGAAATCGAACTTTAAAAAGGAAGAAAGGTCATGTGATTATTGTCATCTACAATCTAACAGAGCATCCTGCAAAAGAAGGCAATAATTTCTTAGTTGACTCCTACATACAAGGCCTTGGGTCTGGACATTTTGGGTGATGCAAACTGGTAGAAGCACTGGTGGTGGTGGTGCTGCTGTGGATGATGATAATCATAATAGTGTTTACAACGGATAAAACTTATAGGGCTTTATATTTTTCACATGCATTATGCCAGTTGATTTCCCATGGGTATTGCTGATCTACCATATTTTAAAGAGAGGTACAGAGTGATTCAGATACTTGTCCAAGGTAACCAGTATTGAGCAAAATTGTTTAACTTGGACTAGAGAGTGGCATTGATGGAATCTCCCCCTGTACAGCGTTTCCTGCTAAACAAATGCTCAGGATTTGTAAACAGAGGACTCAGCACCTCCGAAGGACTAGTGATGGCTGAAGTGACACTGGCCAACATGTGGCTCCTCTAAACTAATGCCTTCCTTCTTCTCCACCCCTGTCCCTAGGCCTCCCCCAGCCTCCTCAACTTGCTTTCCCTCTATCTTTCTACTAATCAAAACCTTTCCTTTCCTTCAAGGCCCAATTCAGCTGCATCCAACTACTCCAAACCACACTGACTTGTCTCTTCTCTAAATTCTGCTTTGGGTCATGCAACCTTTTGAGAACCTGAAGAAAGCTACAGACCTTTTCCATCAAGAGATATGTGTAGGCATGCATGGCATATGTGCTCACATAAACATGTGCGTGAGCACACAGGCACACACACGCATGTGTGCACGCATGCGCGCGTGCGCACGCGCGCACACACACACACACACCTTTGAGTATACAATTTGAATCCTTGGGCTAAAGAAGGAATTTCCCTCAAGGCCTGATGAAGGAAACCTGGGAATAGGCAGCTTGCATGTGAAATTATTCTCTTCCCCTGACTTTCAACCCACCCTTTTCTGGCAACCTCTTCCCCCAGACCCTATGCCTACCCACTCCATCCCCTGTCCTCTATCCTTACGCTGTTCTTGATGAACTACACAGGGTTCATCACTACTATGGCCCTTCTTCACCCATCTGGGGAGTCTCGTTCTGTCAGGCCTCAGTCTAGCACAGTGAGCTAGTTCACTTGACAGTCAGATGCTAGATATTAAATTTGGCAGAGATCTGTAGATCAATCAGGACTTGGATTTGAACTAATTTCTTCTGGAAATAATAGGGAGATAAAGGCGGAGGGGGAGCCCTTTCAGAATTACTGTTCATTTCACCTATGAGAAGAACCATTTCTGTCTTTAAAATACATGATCCACTTGATGTGGGCCCACACAGACCTGAGATAATGGGTTATAACTAAATATGAAAAGAGGACAAGAGTTAAGTCACTTAGATGATGATCTTCTCTATACAGCTATCTTCAAACTTTTGTATCTGAGATTCCTGCCACTACTGTCACTGGCATGCCATTCTTTCACATTTCACGTTTTTTCTACCCCAACAGTTTTCAGTCAGAACTACAAAAGGGGAAGAGTTTAGGAAAATGTGTCCTTACAGAAACTGGCTCCATCTCCTTCTTATGGAAGAAAGACCACTGGATGGAAAGCTGGTCTCGGGAGGCCACAGTGGTGGTATAGATGCAGACGAGAGTGACATTAGATCCAACAGTCACGTTCACGAAACTGTCTGGGATGGTCACTTGCACCACACTAACCTGACCTGAAAAGATAATCATAAAAAAATAGTACATACTCACGTTCTGATAACACTGTTTCATCACAGAACACTTACAAAGACATCTTATTTGAAGAATCCAAGGTGAGGGGGAGAAGGCAGAATAAATCATACAAGAAAGCTGAGCTTTCTTGGGTCTCACTGGGGTAGGGGGAGGGGAGTTTCTAACAAATTATCATATGAAGATACTCAAATTCTAGATGATGGTGAGGTAATAACACCGAACTGAGAATTTCTTCTGTATTAAGGGCAGCCTTACACAGGTTCTTAAAGTCTTGTCCAGGGACCCAAAACTGTCTGGGAGTATAGAGAACAACTGACCCAGTTTTCCCAGTACCAAGGGAATTCCTTGAATGTGGGACTTATAGTTTTAAAATCGGGTAAATCTCAGGCAAAACATGTCAGTTTCTTTTTTGGGTCCTCAATAATTTTTAATTGAAATTTTTATTTATATATTTGTAGATTCACGTGCAGTTCTAGGAAATAAGACAGATCTTATGTTTACTTTACCCAGTTCCCAGCAATGGTAACATTTTGTAAGATGATGGTATACTATCACAACCAGGATACTGACATTGATAAAACCTATCAACCTTATTCATATTTCTCCAGTTTTATATGTACTGCTGTGTGTGTGCACATGCACATTTAATTCTATATTTTACCATGTGTAGATTTGTGTATTCACCACCACAGTCAAGATACTGAACAGTTCCATCACCACAAAGACCTCTCATGTTGACATTTTTATAATCACACTCACCTCCATCCTGCACCTCATTCCTGTCCTAACCATGAACAACCACTAATCTTTCATTTCTAAAATTCTGTCATTTCATAAATGTTATATACAAGGAATCATGGTAACATTTTGGAATTGATGACTGTTTTTACTCAGCATAATTATCTAAAATTTCACCCAAGTTGTTGTGTGTATCACTAGTTTGTGTTTTTTATTGATTTGTAGTACCTGATGGCATATATGTAATACAGTTTGTTTAACCATTCATCCATTTAAGGACATCTGGGCTGTTTCCAGTTTTTGGGTATTGGATAAAATTCCAGTGAACACTCAGGTACAGATTTCACATGAACATAAATTTTTCTTTCCCTGGCACAAATGCCCAAGAGTGCAATTGCTAGATCATATGTCAGTTGCACATTTAATTTTATTAAAAAAAACCAGCCAGGCTGTTTTCCATAATGACTGTACCTTTATACATACCCCCCTCCAAAAAAAAAAAAAAAAAAGGATTCAGTTGTCCTGCATTCTTACCAGCATTTGGTGTTGTCACAGTTTTCTACTTTAGCTATTCTGGCAGGTATGAAGTAATATAATCATTGTGGTTTTAATTTGCATTTCTCAAATAGATAATGATGCTAATTATCTTTTAATGGGATTATTTGCCATTTGTACATCTTCAGCAAAATATTTGTTTATATCCTTTGATCATTTTCTAATTGGATTGTTTAGTTTTTTAATTATTGAGTTTTGAGAATTCTCTATATAAACTAGATGCAAGTCTTTTGGGGATAGAGAGTTTTATTTCTTCATTTCCAATTTGTAGGCCTTTTATTTATTTTTGTTGCCTAACTGCAGTGGCTACAACTTCCAGTACTATGTCGAATAAGAGAGATGAGAGTGGACATTCTTGCATTGTTTCCAATCATAGGGCAAAAGCGTTCAGTCTTTCACCATTAAGTATAATGTTGACTGCAGGTTACTTGTAGGTGTTTTTATCAAGTTGAGGCAATTCTCCTCTGTAGGGGGTTAAATTGTGTCCCCCAAACAGGTAAGTTCAATTTCTAACCTCCAGTATCTGTGAATGTGACCTTATTTAGCAATAGGGTTTTTGCAGATGTAATTAAGAATCTTGAGATGAGATCATCATTGATTTAGAGCGGACCCTAAATTCAACGACTGTTGTCCTTATAAGAAAATGGAGAGGGAGTCTTAACACAGAGACACACAAAGGGAAAGGCTCAGTGAAGACAGAAGCAGAGATTGGAATGATGCATCTACAAGCCAAAGAATACCGAGAATTGCCAGCAGCCATCTAGGCAAGACTTATGGCACAGATTCTCCTTCAGAGACCTCAGAAGAAACCAACAGTTTGATTTAAAACATTTGGCCTCCAGAACTGTGAGAGAATTCATTTCTCTTGCCTTAAGCCACCCCGTTTGTGGCAATTTGTTACAGCAGCTCCGGGAAACAAATACACCCTCTATTCCTAACTTGCTGAGTTTTAATGATGAATGGGTATTGGATTTTGTCAAATGCTTTATCTGCATCAGTTGATATGATCATATTTTTTTTTCTTTAGCCTGTTGATATGGTGGATTACACTGAATGCTTTTTGAATGTTGAGCCAGCCTTACAAACCTGAAATAAATCCCATTTGGTCATGGTGTATAATTCTTTTCATACATTGTTGGATTCAATTTGCTAGTGTTTTGCTAAGGATTTTTGTGTCAAGGTTCATGAGAGAGATATCAGCCTGTAGTTTTCTATTTTTGTACTATTTTTGTCTGGTTTTGGTATCAGGATAATACTGGCCTCATAAAATGAGCTGGAAGTGTTTCCTCCTCTTCTATGTTTTGGAAGAGAATGTGTAAAACTGATCTTAATTATTCTTTAAGTGTTTGCTAGAATTGTTTGCTGAAGCTATCTAGGCCTGGAGATTTCTTTTGTAGGAGCTTTCAAAATTATGAATTCAATTTCTTTAATGGTTATAGAGCTATTCAGATTATCTATTTCATATTGGGTGAGTTCTAGTAGTTTGCTGTTTTGGAGAAATTGGCCAATTTTTTCTAAGTTGTCAAATAAATGAATGTATAGTTGTTCATAATATTCTCTCATTATATTTTTAATGACTGCAGGATCTATAGTGTTATTCCATATTTCATTTCTGATATTAGTGATTTGGATCTTAACTCTTTTTATTGGTCTTGCTAGAAGTTTGTCAGTTTTATTGATTTTTTTTCAAAAAAAGCAAATTTTTGTGTAATTTATTTTTCCCTATAGTTTTTCTATTTCAAGTTCATTGATTTCAGCTCTTTATTATTCCCTTCCTTCTGCTTGCTTTGGGTTTGTTTGTTTGTTTATTTATTTATTTATTTATTTATTTATTTATTTTTGAGACGGAGTATTGCTCTGTCGCCCAGGCTGGAGTGCAGTGGCAGAATCTTGGCTCACTGCAAGTTCCGCCTCCCAGGTTCACACCATTCTCCTGCCTCAGCCTCCGAAGTAGCTGGGACTACAGGCGCCGCCGCCACGCCCGGCTAATTTTTTGTATTTTTAGTAGAGACAGGGTTTCACCATGTCAGCCAGGATGGTCTCCATCTCCTGACCTCGTGATCCGCCCGCCTCGCCCGCTCGGCCTCTCAAAGTGCTGGGATTACAGGCGTGAGCCATCACGCCTGGCCCTATTTTGGTCTTCTTTTCTAGATCCTTGATGTAGAAATTTAGATTACTGACTTAAGACCTTTCTTTATTTCCAGTGTAAACATTTAGTGTTCTAAATTTCTCTCTCAGAATTGCTTTAGCTACGTGGTACATATTTCAATATGTTGTGTTTTCATTTGCATTCAGTT
The DNA here is from genome assembly GCF_024542745.1 of Macaca thibetana thibetana. Classification (NCBI taxonomy): domain Eukaryota; kingdom Metazoa; phylum Chordata; class Mammalia; order Primates; family Cercopithecidae; genus Macaca; species Macaca thibetana. The sequence continues at coordinate 103,683,776 of NC_065598.1, read as the reverse complement.
CTATGTATTTTTAAAAAATTCCTTTTGAGATTTCCTCTGATCCATGGATTACTTAGAAGAGTGTTGTTTAATTTCCATGTGTTTACTTTTCTGCTACTGATTTCTAGTTTCATTGAATTGTGGTCAGAGAATATACTCTGCATGATTTCAATTATTTTAAATTTGTTTAGGTTTGTTTTATGGCCAAGCACACGATCTATCTTGGTGAATTTTCTATAGGTGCCAAAAAAAAGTGTGTTCTGCTGTTGTTGGGTGGAGTGTTCTATACAAATAGATATAATTTAAAACCACTGTGGATAAACCAATATAAAATCATAAAAATATTCAATAAATATTCAATATTAGATAAAAATATTCAATTAGATCAATTAGTTGTCTTTTTCAGATCTTCCCTATACTTACTGATGTTCTGTCTAGTAGATTTATCAGTTTCTGAGAGGGAGTATTGAAGTTCCCAACTATAATTGTGAATTTGTCTCTTTCTTCTTTTAGCTTGATCAGTTTTTGTTCATGAATTTTGAGACTTAGTTGTTTGGTGTGTACCCATTAAAGATCATTATATCCTCCTGCTGGGTTGATCCTTTTATCATTAGGTAATGTCTCTCTTTTTCTCTTTTAACTTTCTTTGCTCTGAAGACTACTTTATCAGATATTAATGAAGCTTCTCCAGATTTTTGAAAAATTAATACTTATGTGGTATGCCTTTTTCTATATTTTTACTTGCAATCTTCCTATGTCATCAAATTTAATGTTAGTTTCTTGTGAGTAGCATATAGAATAGTTCCCACTTATTCCAGGGAGATACATTCCAAGATCCCCAGTGGATGCCTGAAACCATGGATAGCACTGAACCCTGTGTATACTATGTTTTTTTTTCCTATACACACAAACCTATGATAAAGTTTAATTTATAAATTAGGCACAGTAAGAGATTAACAATGATAACTACTAATAAATAGAACAATTATACCAATGTACTGGAGTAAAAATTATGTGATTGTGTTCACACAGTCACACTCTTTCTCACAAAATATCTTATTGTACTGTACCATGGGTAACTGAAACCTCAGAAAGTAAAACCACAGATAAAAGGGGACAACTGTAATTGTATTAACATTAAATATAATTGTTTAATGTAATTATTGATATATTAATTCTTGTTTGCTATTTTATTATTTGTTTGGTTCCTTCAGTTATTATTCTTCTGTTTCCCTTTTCTTGCTTTTCTGACAGTTACTTGAGCATTTTTTATGATTCCATCTTGACTTATTTGTAGTGTTTTAAAATATGTATCTTTGTAGAATTTTCCTAGTGGTTTCTCTGGGTATTTAACATTCATATGTGAGTCATAACAGTCTACTTATATCAATATTTTACCACTTTGATTGAAGTGTATAAACCTCACTTCCATTGAGGTTCCTTTACCTTCCCCACTTTTAAATATCATTGTCTAGAGTGTAAAATGGTGTTATAGTTTCAATTATCAAATATGATTTATAGAACTCATGAGTTAAAAGATAGTCTACTTTATGTACTTACATTTCTGCTCTTTCTGTTGTCCTTTCATCCTTCCTGATTGCTCTTTATCATTTACTTTCTGCTTGAAGAAATCCCTTTAGCTATTTTTTAACAGTATATCTGCTAGCAACAAATCTTTTTGTTTTCCTTCAACTGAGAATTTAATTATTTCCCCTTAATTCCTGAAGGGTAGTTTCACCAGATATGGATTCTATTTTCTGTCATCTCTGCTCTTCTATTGAGTCCATCAGCAAGTTTTTCATTTTTGTTATTTTATTTTACCGTTCTATAATTTATATTTTTTTGGGGGGAGGGGACAAACAAGCCAGTTTTATTCAAAAATAAGTCCAAGGGGGGGAAAAAAGAAAATTGAGAATGAACCTGTAGATTATAAGGGTCTTTAGAAAAATAGTAGACAATCACAGAGTATGTATTTTTTTAAATTCTTGTTTTTAACTTAATTTTTATTTTTAATTAATAAATAATTATTGCACGTATTTATGGGGTACAATGTGATATTTTAAAATATGTATACACTGTGCAATGATTACATCAAACTAACATATTCATCACCTCACATATTCATCTTTTTTTTGTTTTTTCTTTTGTTTTGTTTTCAGACAGGGTCTCACCCTGTCACCCAGGTTGGAGTGCAGTAGTGTGATCTCGGCTCACTGCAACCTCTGCCTCCCAGGCTTAAGCAATTCTCCCACCTCAGCATCCCGAGTAGCTAGGACCACAGGCGCGTTCCACCAGGCCTGGCTAATTTGTGTGTGTGTGTGTGTGTGTGTGTGTGCGCGCGTATATTTTTGGTAGAAATGGAGTTTCACCATGTGGCCCAGGCTGTTCTCGAACTCTTGAGCTCAAGTGATCCGCCTGCCTCGGCCTCCCAAAGTGGCAGGATTACAGGCATGAGCCACCATATCTGGCCTACTTATCTTTTTATTTTTATTTTTATTTTTTTCATAGCAAGAACATTTAAAATCTATTCTTTTTTTGAATAGGTTTTTGGGGAACAGGTGGTGTTTGGTTACGTGGATAAGTTTATTAGCGGTGATTTCCGAGATTTCGGTGCCCCCATTACCCAAACAGTGTACACTGTACCCAATGTGTAGACTAAAATCTTATGCTTTTAGCAGTTTTGAAATGCACAATACATTATTATCAACTATGGTGATCTTGCTGCACAATAGGTCTTAAGAACTTATTCCTCTTGTCTAGCTGGAACTTAGTACCCTTTGGTCAACTTCTCCCCATTTCCCACTCCCTCCAAGCCACAGTCCCTGGTAACCATTCTACTCTAATTCTCAGTTCAACTCTTTTAGATCTCTCATATAAGTGAGATTATGTGGTGTTTGTCTTTCTGTGTCTGCCTTGCTTCACTTAGCATAATGTCCCCCAGGTTCATTCATGCTGTAGCAAATGACAGGATTTCCTTCTTTCTTATATTTTTATAACTTCTTTTTCTTTTCTGCAAGTTTCCTTTTTTTTTTTTTTTTTTTTTTTTTTTATTATTATAAGATAATGTTAATTGATTGTTGAAGCATTTTTATAATGGCTACTTTAAAATCCTTGTCAGATAATTCCAACATCCGATTCATCTTAATGTTGGCAGTAGTTGCCTTTTCTCAGTTGAGTTGTGATTTACTTGATTCTTGGTATGACAGATGATTTCTGATTGAACATTTTGCCTATTATGTTAGGAAACTCCTATTTACATTTTTTATTTTTGCAGTCAGTCACATTATTTATGCTTCACATGCAGGTGTTGGCTTACTTTTGTGGTCTGCTGTTCTAACAGCAGTTTAATTTTCAGTATTGTTTTGCTCTTGTTTATCGGGTATCACTGATGCTGACATTTGTCCCAGATCATATCGCCTGAAGGAGCAGAAAGGATTCCCTAGGTCAGGCTTCCAGGTGTCTCTCAGTGAGGGTAGGTATGGTGGGACACTTCTACTGGTGCCCTGCACTGTTGGTGTCTCTATGGGTAGGGGAGAACAGTCATACACTCACTGAGACAGAGCCTTCCCAGACTGCGCCGCTTGCCATCACTTTATGCCTCGTGTCTGTTCTACCTTCTCACCTCGATATCTCTGGGTGAAAGTGGGGCATCTCAGGCCCAGGGAGAAGGCGAATACTTCTTTCGTCCACTATTGTTGGTGGGGTTTTTGAAGATCCCCCCTTACCTGTGGTGTTGGGCCCACCTGATGTTGTCAGAGGGACTCTAAGGGAGGAGTAAGCTTACCTGGGCTGCCCTCTGTTGTTCAGTTGGGTATCAGGAATGGCCAGGACTAGGTTTTTTTTCTTCTGTTGGGTGGGAAACAGGATACCCTTGCTTTTTGTTTTTCCCTGGGTCTCAAACCAGTTTGCCTTCTTCTTACAACCTTTCAGAGTTCTCCCCTGGTTGTCTCTTGCATTATTTCCAGGGTTTATACTTGTGCTTAGCAGGGAGGAACAATGAAAAACAGGTCTGTACCACATGTCCAGACCAGAAATCTCCCTCAGTTTTTAAGAGTGTAAAATTGTCCTGAGACCACAAATTCTGAGAACCGTTGGCCTTACAGAAAGGTGAAGTAATTAAGCTTCCCATAGGATTTGGAGGACCACCGAAGGGCTCCCTACCCACATCCAGCCTGCCACTACACTAAAATTCTCGGTTCTATATGAGCACTTTCCAAAGGGCTATTTTAGGTGATGGCACTTTGGGGAGCACTATACAGTCACTGGCTCATCTTATTAACTGGTTACTATCCACTGCAATGTCGAAGACTATAAAAGTTCTCCAGGATGGGACATAGGATTGGCAGGCAAGCACTGGAAGAGAAAGTCAAGTTCAAGAGACGATCTCTATGCTGCCCCAGCTGCCTGCAGGGTCACAGAGGGTGGTGGAGGATTGAGGGTGAAGGGATGAGGATACAGAAATTATGAGAGATTCAGAGGAAATTTCATAGAGGGACTAATTCCTGTCCATCTTCCCAATTTTGCGTACCCAAAGACTTATTTATTTCATATTTTTCTTACTTAAAGACAGCAGTCAGACAAAAAGAACTTAAAGGACTGATAAACACTTTTAAAAAGTAAAAGAAAAAAAATCATTGTACTGATTACTCTTGGTTTCATGGATTCAATATCTGTGTTCTCTGTCACAGCCAGGCCACCTGATCCAGCTGCTTTCCTGCCAGAAGCTGGCTGTTTACATGGCAACCAATGCACTGATAAATTAAGTAAAGTGCCTGAATGCAGACACGAATGCAGCACTTTTTAACTCCATAGTTTCCCACTTCCCAATATTCTCCTCCCCATGCTTTCCTGGTTTCCATAATGCCTCCTCCAAAAAAGAAATTGGCTTTCAGAAAGCAGCTAATCTTTCCAACAAAAACTTCATTGGAGAAAGATGGTTCCATCCCACTCTCAAAGAATCCATTTCATTTATCCTGGAAGTTAGCTACATCTCTGGCTGTGCTTAAATGATGACTTCCAAATGTCTTTAAAGTGTCCAAAATAAAAATGATAAAACTGGGGATTTGGTAGCCCTTAAAGTTCCCAGACTTATTCCCTAAAAACAGAGATTTTAGAGATATTATTTGGCCATAAATTCTGTTCTCTAGTTTGGGACCCAGTATCTGTTACGAGATTGGCTAAGGGTGAGAGTTTATGAACAGATAAGGCAAAACAATAAACAAACCCCCACAAACCGCCTTTGAAGACCACTCTTGGAAAAAGTACTTTATGGTAGAGTACACACAGTACTCACACAAGTCAAGCCATGGAAGAGGTTGTGGAGCCTAGCAACAAATATCAGTTGAGCACCCATTTTGTGCCACAAACAGTGCTAAACACTGGGGAAACAATAATGAACACGACAGACATAATCTCTGCCATCCCTCAGTGCAGCAGGAAGCCATTTACAGCACAGATGAGAATAGAGGTGAATGAAAATCAAGGATTTGGGAAATATAAATCTGACTCGAACATTTCCAACATTTTAAATATAGAAGATATATAAATGTGTATCTAATTAGAAATCTGCAAAAGTTTAATAATATCACCTTAGAATTAGGATGGTAATTTCAAATTTTAAAGTGAGATAATATTTTTTGAGGTATTACACATTGTCATGTAAATAAGTAACAATTGGCAAAGCAAAACCTCCAGACCGTTTTATCGCCCAGATTCCCAATTCTTAGCACATAACCAATTAAATTCTGAAGAAAAGATGGTTTTCAGACATTGTCCAACCATGATATAGTGATGATATGCTTCAGAGCTAAAAGTTATATATTTCCAGATGAACCTTTTTAAAATGTCACATCATTCAGTTAGTGCACATTACCTAAAACCTCTGAGCTCACCCTTACAGCACTGTCCAACAGAACTTCCTGTGATGATGGAAATGTTTGATCTCTGCACCATCCAATTCAGTAGCCCAAACAGAATTATTGAACACCTGAAATGTGACTAGTGAAACTGAGGAACTGACTTTATAATTTTCATTAATCTGAAGTGATTTAAATTTCGATAGCCACATGTAGACAATGGACAGTGCAAATTTAGTCCTAAAGTGGAGGTGATTCTCTGAGTGTCAGGGAAAGAATTTCCCTTCTTTTGGATTAAGTCAGTCTAAGTTGAGAAATTATTTAAAAATTGAATAAGTCAGAAAAATCACTATATCAACAGGACTATGAATAAACAGCAAAGTAAAGATTAGTATCTGATTTCAACAAAACCCACAAACGCAATGTCCCTCTCTGACATGACCAAATTTAAAAATAAAACAAAAATGTATATGTGGTTGAAATATGTGTAATCTCTTTTAAAAGCCAGTGCTTATTACTGAAGAAAAATAATCCAAGATGTACACACTTAATCAACATTTAAAAAATATTTTTAGGCTGGGCCTGGTGGCTCATGCCTGTAATCCCAACACTTTGGGAGGCCAAGGCGGTGGATCACCTGAGGTCGGGAGTTTGAGACCATCCTGACCAACGTGGAGAAACCCTGTCTCTATTAAAAATACAAAATTAGCCGGAGATGGTGGTGCAAGCCTGTAATTCCAGCTACTCAAGAGGCTGAGGCAGGAGAATCGCTTGAACCCAGAAGGTGGAGGTTGTAGTGCGCCGAGATCACACCATTGCACTCCAGCCTGGGCAACAAGAGCTTAACTTCGTCTCAAAAGAATATATATATATATAAAACATACATAGTATATAATTATATATATTATATATTATATATAAAATTATATTATATTATATATTATATATAATTATATTATATATATAATAATATAATTTATATTTATATAATATATAATTTATATAATATATAATTTATATTTATATATAATATATAATTATATATAGTATTTTATTATTGTTTTTGTTTTTATTGTATAGTAGATATAATATCATATATAATATATGGTATATATAGTATATGTTATATATTATATATTATATATGTTATATGTCATATATAATATATATTATATATGTTATGTTATATAAAATATATATCATATAATATATATTATATGTCATGTTATATCTATTATATATTATATATAATAAAACAAAAACAATACATTTATAATATATCATATATACATTATATACATTTATAATATATCATATTATATATTATATATAATTATTATATAAGATATATAATTATATATAAGATATAATATATAATATATAATAATATATAGAGAGAGATATAGAGAGAGAGAGAATGTCTTGCATTTTGGTAGTGATTGTTCATTCATTTATTTAATGCCTACAATGTGGCAAGCATTTTGTTTACAGAAGGATTATTATTCTCCTAATATACCACAGCAAAATATCCCCCAAATAGCCATATTTAATCTGATGCATTTGAAGTGATTTAATTTCCAGCAACTTCATGCATAATTGCTTCATTTTGAGTTAGGAAATAATATAATCAAATGATCACCCACTTTTTTGGATTTGACTGCAAACTCAAAGTTCAAATACATTACTCCTTTAAAATGCATAGCATATACCTCCAGAAAATGAAACCCACATTAACATATCTTTCTAAGAGGTGACTAATACATATTTCAAGTGTCTAAAATGATATGCATAAATTTTTTGGAGAAGAAAAGTTTGATTAAAACTCATTTTCCTGAATTAGAATTTAACCTAAGAATTCCCAAGAAGTCATTGAAAATATTTTGATTTAAGCAAAATCTGACCTGTTTAGTCATACCAAAATCGATTTTAAATATGTATGTGAAAATCGTGTCTGGATGTTTGGAATTTGGGAAAGTAATTCATTCTTTCAACAAACATTTACTATGTATCCACTATGTGTTAGGCACCATGCTTAACACCAAAAAGTGACATTCTCTCCAAAACAAGTCCAGGAAGAGCATCAAATTGCACATTGATGGAAACATTATCAGTTGTCCAGAACAACTGATGAACACTGCTAATGACAGAAATAGATTACTAAAGTGATCCTTTCTCTGACTTCAATACATATGAAAGCACAGCAAACGACAATAGAGCATACCACAATTTGCTGTACTGACACTGCCATATTTCGCTTTGGGCCAACTAGATAATATATGTATAGATATATAGTGTACACTATATGTCAACAAAATCAGTTATATAGTAACTTAGGCAGAACACTCTTAAGTATTTATTGGTCACTCTGATTGGGCCTTGTTCTAAAAGTCACAATCAAATAAAATTCCTGACGTCATGCTAAACAATGTTTTAAACAATAAAAAAGTATACAAGGAATAAACCCAATTTTTAAAATGTAATATATACACCTGCAAATAAAAGAATGATATTTCACCCAAATCTGAGTAGTAAAATTGCAGACGATTTTTATTTTATTTTAAATTTCCATATTTTGCAACCTTTCTGCAATGACCATGCATTACATTTATAATCAGTAAAAATTACATGTATGTTAGGTACGGTTAAAAAAAAAAACTGTTCTTACAACCGTTCCAAACCATGTGTCTAGTAGGGGCCAGGGCAAGGCCTCACATAGGGAAACAGGTATGATCTCAGAGGGCTGATGCAGAAGGCCCAGGGGTCGACCCAACTGGCTAATGACTGGAAACCCTTTAAGAAGAGACAAAAACTTTCATATCTAAAGTTAAATTTAAATTAATATGCCTAGGGAGAAGGGAAAATAGGAACATGTGTTTCCAGCTCTAGGGCCTAGTTAGGTCACTGAACAAATAGAGTGTTGCCTTCTGGTGATATTTAAGTCCATAAAACATCTATGCTTAATCATTTAGTAATGAACATTTAAGGAACTATTTCTAAACATGAGACCATTTTGAAAAGTAACACTTTTTTTCTAATTATAAAAGTAGCATAATGTTCTTCGTAGAAAACCTAGGAAGTATGAAAAGCTGGGAAACAAAATTAAAATTATCTATAATTCCATCACCCAGAGGCAACCACCATGGCACTTCAGTATACAACCTTCTAGTAATTTATTTTAGGCATATGTGTGTATCCTGCGTTTTCACTTAATATTTTATCCTGGGCATTTTCTTATGTCATTAAATATGCCTAGTAAACCTCATTCTAACAACTGCCTAATATCACTAATGGCTTAAAAATCCTGTTTTTGGATAAACAATATTATTGTATTTACTATGGACCTAACTTATAAGAACAGATGCAAAATGTATCTGATAATTTGAAAAAACTAGCCAAGGGATTTTCAGAATTAATGATCTCTCCTGGATCTAACTAACATCAGTATCTTGATTTCAAAATTGATTTTCTTCTGTTCAGATCCCTAAAATCACCCATATTGTGCACCATAAATCACTCACATATTTTGCAAAATATAGTCTTAGGATTGGAAAACCACAACTCCCTAAGAAATATTAGACAGTAAAGCACTCAGTAAAGTTCTGTTCTTCCCACGTGTAAGCCAGGGCAGGCCCTTCAACCCAGGCTCTGCCTGCTGGAGCAAGGCAAGTCAATCACTGAGCTTAAAGGAAACACTAAAGTAAAACAGAGACAAAATTATCCCTAGCACAAACTTTGGTTTCTGAGTAAATTCATTTGTTCACCTTTCAACCTAAGTGAAGTAATACACTGTATTTTTTTTTCTGAGAAAATTTTCATTCAGAAGCTCCATAAAACAATAATATTACAGGCTTACGCCCCTAATATATCAGCATGGCATATGTTTGCTAAGCAAAAGTTCTGAAAATTATGTAATTCAGCATACTAATCACAATTCATTTGAAGTACAGGAGGGGAAAATTCTATGTAAAAATGTGGAATTTTTGTTTAAAAGGAAACTCTGTTTCCAATTATCTTTGGTGGTTCGGAGATCATTTCCTTACCTGCAAGGCAGCTTAGGATCAGAAAGACCTTCCAAAATGCGAACACCATTGTGTGGAGGTTAGTTGAGAGCAGCAGGTGCCAGTAGCTTGCCTGGACTAGGCTGAGTCTCAAATTGGCTTCTTCGATCACACCGAGGTTTGCCAGGCTTATCTGCTGGGCATCACCAAGCAAACATGCCTCTTTGGGCTTACTTATTGCGTATAGACCTTTCTCAGAACAGATTTGTGTTTCTTTGAAACACTTTTCATGGGGCGTGTTTCCTTGATATATTTGCTACTGTGTTAATAATAAACCCACGCATTTAAATTATTCAAGCTCCTTGTACACAGATTCTCTAAGTCTCATTGTTTAAAATCAGTCTTGCTAAAAAGTTGTACTTGGACTGGGGGATATGGTTTAAAGACAGCCTATGCAAATAAAAGTTGGCAAGGCTAATTAATTTCAAATATTTCCACGAGTCTTACAGAATTGATTCACTAACCTCCTTTTACAAATTAAGTTATTAAATTGGTGCTATATCGTTTCCTGGGGAGATGGGGTTCATGGGAAAGGCACAGGGGTGATGAAGCTAAAAAGCATTCATTTCTGCGCGAACAAACTCTGGACATGTTACTCTTTTTTGAAACACTGACAGTTGTCACTACCCTCCACCAAAACTAGCAGTAGAATGATTTACATGCTTATGTCTGTCGGGTTGGAAACCTTATAGCACATTTTTACTAACATAATTTTGCAAAATCAAGTTAGTGAATACGTGCTTAAAGACTTCCATTGGAGACGTCTGAATTTTTGCAGAATTAAATTACTCAATAGATGCTATAGGGTTTCCTTAGAAATGGAGGTTCACCAGGAGGGCATGGGAGGCTCCACAGGTAAGGAACTTTCATGGGAACATGAACTTTTAGTAGTGTTCCTATTATGATTAAGTTACCCAGAGAAACCTACGGACTTTCTGTGGCTCTTCCTATGTGATCTCTAAGTCCTATCATTTCCATCTCCACAGAGACTTTCAGATGTGTTCTTTCTCCAACCTGCTGCTTCCATCTCGGTCCAGGTACTCAGCTCCTCACTCCTGGCCTATCATAGCAGCTTCCTAAGTGGTATCCCTGACTTCTTCCACCTTCATCTTGTGTGCCAGCCACAAGCCAATGCTCCAGCCCTAATGAAGTATTTCCAATAACACCATAAATGCACTATTTCATCAAATCCAAAGTCCTTAATATGGATTCCCGTCCTTCCAAGATCTGATCCTCACCTCATCTGAACTTTAGCCACATTAACTCATGCCCCTGAAAAAGTATGTCAAGATTTTCTGCCTCAAAGTGTTCAGTCACATGAAATGAGTGCAAATTTCAAGTGATATGTTTCATGAACTTTAATTTACAGGAAATGTTTGACCCCATCTTACTTTAGCCATGCCAATCTCCCACTGCTTCTTAGAAAGCCATTATGCTTCCATCAGGCCTGATTCATCCTTGCAGCAGCCTATCCTGTCCATTCTCATGTCTGATGCCAAACATTGGCTCCAGGTGATTTCCATCACTATTTAGAATTTTCTTCTTCCTCCTCTTACTATCCAAGTATATTCTTAGCATAGATCAGTCATACTGTCCTATGTGAGAATTTCAATGAACCGACATACCACCCTAGCATAAACTTGCATTTTACTTAAAACCAATATCCTACAGCTGACCATTGATTATTCTCCAGTAGTTTCCTATTTATTAACTGGTCTCCCTTAAATCTAGTCGCTGTGAATCCCTCCAGGGCAGTAACCATGTCTTATACAGGCAGTTCCCAACTTTAAAATGAGTGTGTCCCAAGATGTAGTGGTAAACTCGTTGACTGGAAGCAAGAACTCCTGCAGAAGCAATGTCTCACTGTCAGGCATGTAGCATGTAATCTAGCACTGGTTTGTATTCTGCTACTGGGCCATATAAGGCAGTGGAGGGTGAAGAGGAACAGCAGGTGACAGAGAAAGAACATTCCTTTCATTTCCCAAGATATGAGTTGTGCACAAATCAACAATTTTCCCCCAAATAACTATTGCGTGTCTCTGACATCCGCCTTCTCTTCTGCCTCCCACCTTCATGGCCCCCTGGCTCTTGGGTCCCTAGTTTGCCCTAAGGGAGAGTCTCATTCCCCAGAATATCTCATGCTCCAAAATTACTTTTTCCTTTTCATCCCTATTCCTCCCAGAAACCCTACCTTTCCCCTGTATAAGCAGACAGCAGCTCCATGTTAGGAAGGGGAAAAAAAATTAGTTTCATTGAACATTCCCCAACCTGTTTGTGCTATTAAAAATACAATGCTGGCCGGGCGCGGTGGCTCACGCCTGTAATCCCAGCACTTTGGGAGGCCAAGGCAGATGGATCATGAGGTCAGGAGATCGAGACCATCCTGGCTAACACAGTGAAACCCTGTCTCTACTAAAAATACAAAAAATTAGCCGGGCGTGGTGACGGGCGCCTGTAGTCCCAGCTACTCGGAGGCTGAGGCAGGAGAATGGCGTGAACCCGGGAGGCGGAGCTTGCAGTGAGCCGAGATCACGCCACTGCACTCCAACCTGGGCGACAGAGCCAGACTCCGTCTCAAAAAAAAAAAAAAAATTGCTTATTTTCCTCAAATAAATCTCTGACCAGGAGGATTAGGCAATGCAATAAAGAGAAATAGTCTGAGGGAGAAGATTTTGCAAAGGAGGACAACTTGTAGGGTGGGCCTCTGGCGATCCATACCACCTCTTCTCAGGCTTGGTTCTGCTTCGATTTCTAAGTCCACCAAGTCTCTAAAAGACCCACAGTTTTCACAATGCCTCCCACCCTGGAACTAATACCCGCATTTCCAGTGGTGAGGAGCTGGAATGGGGAGCGAAATTTTAAGTCTGGCGTTTGTAAGCCAGAGACTTCCTGTGTTTCCTTCCGTGCCCCATAGGTGATTATAGTAGAGTGACCATTGATCATTAAAACTAGGACACTTTTGAAAGTGAAAGGGGCACTATTAGCAATTACCTGGGAAAGACAGCATAAACAGTGACAGTGCCAGACAAACCTGGGTGTCTGGTCACCTACCCACAGGGGATTACTAGGCACAAAGTAGGTGCTAAGTAACAGCTTGCTAATTAATTCAGTATGCCCGAGTTGGTTGGCCCTAAGATGAGTGCAGTGGAGGGTATGATTTAAGGATGTTGCCCAAATCCATCTGCACCAAAATCTCTCGTGCAAACACAAAACACTCTGGAATATTTAAGTAAAATACCTATACTACTGCTATGTAAGACCTAACCAGGACAGGAAGAATTCTGTTATAACAAATTCTAAAAGAGAATTTAAACTCTCTGCTTGGACCTGAATTTTGATGTTAACTATTGCTTTAAAAAGTGGGTCATTAACTAGGACACGAAATGTTAAATATCCTTTGTAGTTTTACAGAGCTTTGTAATTTTTAAACTAATTTTCCATTTTATCTTTGCAGCTTTCCAATACAACAAATAAGTCAGGTATTACCTACATTTTCTATATAAGAAAACCGAGGCTAAAAAAATGCTGTGTCTTTGCCGAGGTCACCATAGCACGCATTAGAAACTGTTCCTATCACACCACACAATGGCACAGTGTGATTGTAATGTAACAAATATGCTACTGCCCCCAGTATTCTTCCTTGGGAACTTTCAGAAATATGTGATATCTGATTTATCCCTACTTTTTAACTTAAAAATTACAAAAGTAATACATTTTGATAGTAAATGGTTTTCAAAGGACAAACAAGGATACAGAGGAAAAAAAGTCCCATTCATTCACTCACACATGTAATCCTTTTCCCAGGTTCACAAGGAACAGGAGTTTAGCATTTTTCTCAGACCTTTTTCTATGCATGTACACATGCACAAGCACACACACACACACATACACACACGAGGTTTTTTAAAACATAAAGATAATACTATACATTTTGTTCTATAATTTGCTTTTCTCCCTTCAAAAAAGTATTTTTATTCTCTCTTTCTGTCACTATGTCCAACTGTATCTATAGATCAACCTTGTCCATGTTAAGGCTGCATGGTATTTCATGATATGAATGTACCTCAATTTATTTAATCATCCTCTTATTGGTAAATTCTTAGATGGTTTCCAGTTTTTCAATATTATTGACAATGGTGCAATGAACATCCTTTTGTCTAGATCTGCCCACTTGTGTGATTATTATTGTAGATTAGGTCCCTAGAAATGGAATTGCTTGATCAAAGGGTATGTAGTTTACATTTTTGGTAGACTGCATAATTGTCTGCCAGAAATTCTTTACAAACCATACCTCCATTAAGAGTGTATGAGAGTGCCTTCTTCTCCACAGCCTTGTCGGCAATGAAAATTATCAGTCTTTTATTTATTTATTTTTTCTGTAAACCTCCTCTGTGGTCCTCAGCCTTTTATTTTTACTAGTATCATGGGTGAAAATTGGTATTGCATTGTTGCTTTAATTTGTATTTCTGTAATGTGGTTGGGCATCTTTGTAGAGGTTTACTGGCCTAACTGGTATTCCTTTCCCTGTGAATTGCTTGTTTACAACCTTAGTCCATTTTTCCACTGGGTTATCTGTCTTCTGATATTATAGAAGTACCATTTATATATTATGAATCTTACCCTGGGTTTGGTATCTATGTTATAAATATTTTCTTCTGATCTATCACTTTCCTTTTTAATTTTATGTTTTTCACCATAAAGAAATTTTCATTATGTTTTAATCTATCAATTGTTTTCTTTGCAGCCTCTGAGTTTCATGCCTTCCTTAGGCAAGCCTTCCCCAATCCAAGATTACGGAAATGTTATTCTATATTATTATTATATAATATATGATATTATATATTCTGTTAATGCTTCCATAATTTTATCTCTTGCAATCTCAGTTATGCAATTCTATTCTTCTAGTTGCTCAGGACAAAACCTTGCTATCATCCTCGAGTCTTCTCCTTTTCTCATATAAAACATCTAATTCGTCAGCAAATTCTTTGCGCTCTGTGTTTCAAGCCTATCTAGACTCCGAGCACTTCCCCCACCTTCGCTGCCCTCCTCTTCATCTGAACCACCAGTGCCCATTACCTGGATCGTGGCAATAGCCTCCTAACTGGTCTCCCTGCTTCCACCTTTGTCCTTCTCACAGTCTATTCTTATCACAGCCGGCAAAAGGATCCTTTTAATATGTCTCACCTTTGCTCAGATTCTTTTAATCACGTCTCACCTTTGCTCAGATGCTTCCAATTTGGTAGAAACCAAAGCATTTAAAATAGCTACAGGTTGGGTGCGGTGGCTCGCGTCTGTAATCCCAGCACTTTGGGAGGCTTAGGCGGGTGGATCATTTGAGGTCAGGAGTTTGAGAACAGCCTGGCCAACGTGATGAAACTCTGTCTCTACAAAAAAAAAAAAAAAAAAATTTAGCTGGGCGTGTGGTGGTGCACACCTGTAATCTCAGCTACTCGGGAGGCTGAGACAGGAGAATCGCTTGAACCCGGAAACTGGAGGTTGCAGTGAGCCCAGATCAGGCCACTGCACTCCAGCCTGGGTGACTGGGGAGCAAGACTCTTGTCTCAAAAAAAAAATACAAATGAACAAACAAAAAATTACCTAGAAATTTATAGCCCATGTGTGAAGTACCTTAGTTAACACATTCTAAGTGGTTGATGGGGGGCAATTATAAGCCCCTAAATTTGCTAAAGTCAATTCCAGTGCCCTTTGTATTTCTCTTACAGTTGTGCTGTCCAATGTGGCAGCCACAAGCCTCAAGTGACTTTTGAACGCTTGAAATGTGCTGTAAGTGTAGCAAGCACATTAGATTTCAAAGACTTAAAATGGAAAAATATCATTAATTCTTATGCTGATTATAGAAATAATAATATTTGGGATATATTGGGTTAAGTAAAACATATTACTAAAATGTAAAAAAATAAAATAGCTGAGAAGACGCTAAAATGATCTATCTATCTTATCCACACCACCACCTCTCTGACCTCATCTCTTAGCATACGTCCCCCCCTCACTCTGCTCTAGCCATACTGCTCTCCTTGTTGAATCCTCAACTAGCCTGGCACATGCCCACTTTTAAAAAGGCATTTATGGCTGCATAGTATTCCATGGTGTATATGTACCACATTTTCTTTATCCAGCCTATCGTTGATGGACATTTGGGTTGGTTCCAAGTCTTTGCTATTGTAAATGGTGCTGTAATAAACATATGTGTGCATGTGTCTTTATAGTAGAATGATTTATAATCCTTTGGGTATGCACCCAGTATTGGGATTGCTGGGTCAAATGGTACTTCTGGTTCTAGAACCTTGAGGAATTGCCACACTGTCTTCCACAATGAGATCATGTCCTTTGCAGGGACATGGATGAAGCTGGAAGCCATCATTCTCAGCAAACTAACACAGGAACAGAAAACCAAACACCGCATGTTCTCATTCATAAGTAGGAGCTGAACAATGAGAACACATGGACACAGGGAGGGGAACACACACACCAGGGCCTGTCGCGGGGTGGGGGGTCAAGGGGAAGGAGAGCATTAGGACAAATAGCTAATGCATGCGGGGCTTAAAACCTAGATGACTGGTTGATAGGTGCCGCAAACCACCATGGCACATGTACACATATGTAACAAACCTGCACGTTTTGCATATGTATAATGGAACTTAAAGTAAAATAAAAAAAGAAAGATGAAAAAAGGCATTTATATTAGCAGTTGACTCTGCCCGTGACACTTTCCCCCTGGGTATCAGCAGAAATGACTCCCTCATCTTCTCCAGATCTTTGCCCACTTATCAGTTTTCAGCAAGGTTACACAATTTTAAATTTTAACTGTCCCCACTCCAGCCCTCCCAATCCACCTGCTTTTTCCTTTTTTGATAGCACTCATTACTTTCTCACATAATACACAATTGACTTATTGTTTGCTTCACCACCCAGCTAGAATGTAAGTTTCAAGAGAGTAGGGATTTCAGTCTGTTTTGTTCACTATTTATCCCGAGGGCATAGAACTGTGCTTTACACACAGTAGGTACTGAATAACTATTTGTTAAATTGGTGAATTTATGAATTTGGATTTAATCCATTTGGATTTTTGTGTGTGTGTGTATTGTGTGGGATAAGGTGAAATGTTTTTTAAATGTCCTAAAGTCTGAAATAGTGGCAAATCATTACCCTTTGATGAAGATTTGCTCTTTGGAAACAGCTAGGTCACTTGAGGCAAATTCTAATTAATAAGGTGGTAATCAAGTGCAGTAATGCTGCTTCATGGTCAAGAAATGAGGTGTAATCATAAAGAGGCTACTGTCTTTGCGGGGCTTGGGAGCTGACTTAGAAGGCAGTCTGGGGTTTTCGAAAGGCAGTCCAATGTCATTCTTATGGCATCAGCATGAGAGAGAAACAGAAACAGGGTAGATGGGGAAAATCTGAGGCTAAAGCTTTTTCATATATATTTTTTTGATCATCAAAGTAAGCATCAAAGGAAAATCAGAATTTATTGATTGAACTTTCTTATACATATTTTGCGGTTTTGCATAATTTTTTAAAAATCTGAATTACATATGGAAAGGTGAAATCTAGTCAGTGCTTAGAGTCTAAAGATTTTAATTCATTTATGTTGAAATGGTTCTAAAGAAGGTGTTTCAAAAACCCCTTGGGCAATAACAGCACCATTGAGGCTTCATTACTTTTTCCAACTGCCTGCCATGCATCTCCTCTTAAAGGTCCCCCTGGCACTTCAAATTCCACCTCATACAACACTCTCTCTCTCCAAACTGGCAAACCTGTGCAACTTTCCAACCACTGTTGCTGGTGCCCTCATTATAATAACTCTTCACTGCAGTATTCTTTGACTCCTACTTTTATCCACCCACCATTCCACCAGTATCAATTCCTACTGATGATAGATCTGAAACTTCTCTTCAGTCCATCATCTCCTTTCCATCTCATCTGCCACATTGTATAGTTCAGCCCGTTATCTCTCATTTAGACAGTTGCAGTAGCCTCCTGGTCCATCTCCTTGCCTCCAAACTTCCTCCCTTTCATTCATCCTTTATAATCCTACCAGATTATAAGTTTTCCTAAAGTCCAATCATATCATCCTTATACTAAAGAATCTTCCATGATTCCCCATCATCCTTTTCCTTAGACATAAACATTTTAATCTAGCATTTAACTGGTACCCAACCTGCTTTTCCCATCTATCTTCTGCTATTTGTAACAACAACAACAACAACAAAAAAAAAAGTCAGAGCTGGCAGAAGTCTTACAAATGGTCTCCAGACAAAACTGAATACACTCTGTTACCTGAACGTATCCTCACTTTTCCACCCTTGTGCCTTCACATAGGCGATTCCATTCCCTTCTCCTAGATTACTCACCCCAAGTCTAATTGTCAAAAATTCTACTCATCCTGTGAGCCTCACCACAATTGTTCACTCTTCCATGGATTGTCTACTGATTCCTACAGGATGTGATCTCACACTTACAGCATAATTTAATACCTCTCACACAGCACTTAGAGTAAGCTGGGCACAGTGGCATGTGCCTGTAGTCCCAGCTACTTGGGAGGCTGGGGCAGAAGGATCACTTAAGCCCAGGTTTGAGGTTACCATGGGCAACACAGTGAAACCTCCATCTCTGAAAAATCAGGTGAAGTGTAGTCCAAGCTGTTCACGTACTGGCCCTCTTCGTGGCTCTAAGATTGAAAGCTTCTAAGGAGGATAGGGACAGGGTTTTAGTGATTTTACATGCACGTATGCGCATGTGCTTATTTTGAGCCAGGTATTGTGCTAAGTGCTTTATATGCATTACCTTGTTTAATCATCTCAACAGCCTTATGAAGTAGGTAGTTTCAATCCCATTTTTTAGGTGAGACAGTTGAAGCACAGAGAAATTAAACAATTTGCAGAAATCTCATAGATAACAGGTAGACTCAGGACTCATATTCTCATCCCTCTTAACTCACCTCAGATATTCCCATTATGTAGCCCATGTCCTATTTCACACATGCAGTTAGGTAGTGTTCTCTTCAATGGATGATACCTACTGGCTCCGCCTCCCTGTTCTTTATTGCATATGTCTACAGTGAGCAGCTATTTTTATCTTGTTTTACCAGTTCCCAGTTGGGTAATGGCTGCTGGTCGTCCTCCTCACAAGTATGGCTGTTGTTGGTCAAGGCTTCAGTTCCCAGTAGCCACCTTATTGCTAAAATTGAGGCTTACAAAAAATTTTCAGAAGATGACATAAACACCAGGGCCAGGACCTCAGCCCAAGTCAGTAGACTCCAGAGGCTGCACTCTTAACTTATGGTTAACTTACTGTGGCTTTAAGGACCTGGCATGGTATTGGCACATAAAAAGTATTTAAGAGATGTTTGGTGAATTCACATTTTCAAGTTCATGATCTCTCAAAGTGACTATTTTGAAGGGTAACCCTCATTTGGATGTGCATAATCTGGTATATTTGTTGAAAAACAACCCCCAAATTGTATCATCATCACCGTCAATAACAACAAACTTTCTTATTCCATATTAAGACTGAATTGCTTTAGAAACAATAAAAGAAGAGGAAGCAGCACATAATTCTACAATTCTCTAAACCAAGAGTTGGGAGTCCCAGACTAGGGACTCTCACAGTAAGAGAAACCCAAGTGAGCTCTGTGATGTTGTTATGCAGTGCAAGTTCCTCTTTTCCCTACCATCCTCACGCATAAGAACAGGAATTTTTCTCAGCGATGAACCTAGTATGACCACACGTCCCTAAATGTGCCCTCTGGACACCTTACTGGGAGTCCTCCAGAGGCCTTCAGAAAAGTGCCAGAAGTGGATCTCAGTAAGGCTGTGAAGCAGGGGAATTTCAAGGGTGTATTGAAGGAGGGCCATGGAGGTTCCTGTCATCTTGAATTTGGAATAGCTTTGTTTCCTGTTTTAGAGCGAAGAACCATGCAGAAAGCTCTCCTTTGGCAAGTCATGTTTTAACAATAAGTATGAGTCAGCTTGTGTTGAGTAGCCTGGGATTGCTTACCTTGTGATAGTAGGGAGGCTGGAGTGGGTTAGTACCAGGAACTCTATGTTAACCGATAGTGTGATTCAACCTATTATGTACATTGAACTGTTTGGGGAAGCCTACTCCTAGGCAATTTGTGTTGACGCACTGTACAAACACATGTCATAGATTGCCTGGAAAAAATCACATGCATGTGTAGTTGCAGCTCCCCCAACCCCTATTCAACACAAAGAGGTCCTAGACCCTCCAATTCTTTAAATTCTGGAGAGGTTAAACTTGACCAGAGCCACCTAAAAGTCACATTCTATTTCTATAATTGCAGTGCCTTGCATTTTTTAACTGGTCCTATCCAACACTTCCTAAAAATGCCATACCTGAGTGAAATTAACCCTAAAAAACAGACATCTTTTTGGAGCCAAGAAATTGAAGCATTTCACAGATACCAAAGCTGATTAAGGGTACCTGTGACACAGTGATAAGAGCTACTAAATGCTGATGACACACTAGATGACAGTAAGGCCCTGACTGAAGCATTTCTTATGCATTATGTTTCACAATAATCATATAAAGGAAGTATTAGTTATACTCCTCATTTTACAGATGAGGAAAATGAAGTCCAGAGAGGTAAATGACTTGCCATTGGTCACACAGCTTGTAAACAGAAGACCAAGACTTGAGCCCAGGTGGGATGGCTCCAAAGCCCATGCCCTTACCCATTATGTGATATGACCTCCCGGCAGTGGGCAAGGGACAGTAGAATACATAGTCAACCCAATTCCTGCTCCCCAGGGTCACACTCTTGCTGGAAAGATAAGACAAACACACAAAATAGAGATTAATACTAAGAAGTATTATGATTATGAATAGCTGCATTATGCAACACGGAAAACAAATAAATACAAGTACAGGAAAGAGACTGTGGGTCATTGCATAGGATGTCTGTGAACCTTCAAATACTCATTGCTCATTGGGGTCCACCTGGCAGGGGGAGATGAATTCTGGGAAGATTTGACCATGAATTTTGAAAGTGAGAATCTAGAATGGACAATAAAAGAAAGAAAAAGAAAAAGAGACGAGTAGCATTTCAGAGACCAAGAATGGCAGAAAGGCAGGTGGCAAGATTGGTTGTACATAATGGCTGGAAAATATCAGTGTTGGAAATATCTTTTTTTAAAAAAAGAAAGAACAAAAAGAATTGTTACTGTAATCCCAGCACTTTGGGGGGCCGAGGCAGGCAGATCACTTGAGATCAGAAGTTTGAGAACAGCCTGTCCAACATGATGAAACCCCGGCTCTACTAAAAATACAAAAAAATTAGCTGGGTTTGGCGGTGCATGCCTGTAATCCCAGTTACTCAACGAGGCTGAAGCAGGAGAATCACTTGAACCCAGGAAGTGGAGGTTGCAGTGAGCCGAGATCACGCCACTACACTCCAGCCTGGGCAACAGAGCAAGAATCCACCTAAAATAATAATAATAATAATAATAATAATAATTGTTAAGACGGGAGTTAGGCATGAAGGAGTGTACAAAGTAGACACGAAAGCAGGAGAAAATGACAAAGGCGGTAAATTCTGTTTTATTAGGTTAAAATCATAAGAAGCAAACAAAAGGTCTGGGTGTGTGTGTTTTTTATTGTTGGTCACTTGTCTGTTTGGTTTTAGTCCTGTACAGTGTTTTGCACATGCTTTGTTTCCGCTGTCTTTGGTTTTAACGAGAGGCAGCATAGCCTAGTGACAAAGAGTATGGACTCTAGAATCAGGCAGCTTGGCTTTAAACTCAGGCTCTGCCACTTACTGCCTGCGGGACCTTAGGCAAATTATTTAATTTCTTTGTGCTTTGTTTTCCTCATCTACAAAATAAGGTATAATAAAACTTACCTATAAGACTGTTATATAAACTATATAAGTTACTATTTGTGAAGTGCTTAAAACAGTGCCTGCAGACAGTAAGTGCTCTCGATATGCTTGTGGTATAAATGCAAAAGCAATTCATTCCTAACACTGAAACGTGGGAAATTTCTAAAATCATTGTGTAAAGATCTTTCTATCAAAAAATAAAAATAAAAAATAAAAAAGAACGTCTGGTAGATGTGGCCATCCAGGCAGATGGCACCATGGCAACAATTGACGATATCAGAGTAGTGGCTGCTGCCAGCTCCCACAGTCCCCTTCACTCCCTGCTGCTTATACCTGGCCCACTTTGTGTGATCTTGTGACTCCTAGTTTAAAGTGAAAGGAACATCTTGGTTCCTAATATGCCTTTATATTTTCAAAGAGAGCTCATAAAGGAAGCAATTTGGGTCTAGAACCCAGACCTGGCTGAGTTCACAGGATGCTCTAATCCTTAGAATTCATTAGAATTCAAGATAAAATATCTGTCCTCCTCTCCCAGCCAGGGTCCCCCTGACCTGAGATGCTGGGTCACTGGACTATACAAGCACCCCCATCCCCAAAACCTCCTCCACTGCCTCAAGTCTTCCTGCCCAGTTCAGCCCTTCTGATAAGAAGGAAGACTTAGGACTCCCACAATCCTTTGCAGCAGCAACTCTGGGGGAAGGCCAGAGCCGAGATTAGCAAAGCAAGAATGTGCAGCCTTCCTCTGAGTTGCCAGACAAATAAATTGTGTCCTCCTTTTTCTGCTTGTTTAGTGGATTCAACTTTGCCTCACGATCTAAAAAAGTCCACAGCTGAGGAGTTATTTACACAGCAACTAGCCCTAAACCAAACCATGAGATTAACTAAGTATTTCTTCAGAGCCCTCATCTGTTAAGGCTTTTTTTCAGGCAGTGAGCTTTCTAGTTTCCCCTAGCTCTTCGTGGTCTGGAGCTGCTCGGGAACACTCAGTAGTGAGCCCCAGATCAGTCTCCCCCAGTGGTTTTCTAACAGTCTCAGCTTCTGTGTCACTCCCCCGTTGGAGAGATGCCTTTCCTTTCTGCTCTCCAAGAGGATGACTGAGCCCCGTCTGGGCAAGGCAGACAGTCAGGCCTGCTGGCTCCTTTATCCCTGGAGACAGTCTCCTACTTTTGTGGGGAATGACTAATGGCAGAAATGTCAGGACATGCAGGAGAAAAGTGTGGAGGGAGACGTTCAGGAGAAGAGACATTGGGGCTTCAGTCAAACCCCACTACCTGTACTGCTTTTGAATAAGCAGCCCAGCTGTGCTTACACCTGGGTACAGTAGCATGAGGAGGGTCACAAAAGGCCTATTGCCAGGATTAGAATTCAGGTGGCCGACCATGCAGAAAGCGTTAAGACACAGAGGTGACCTAACAGCGCTGGAACAAGTTCAAATCCTTCATTTCACAGAGCCCCAAACCTGTCCTGGATCTCACCGCTCATTGCAGCCACAGAGCAGAGAGTAGAACATGGGTCTCCTGACTCTTTTGGTGTGACTTCCTGGGAGAGGGAGAGGTTCAAAGGAGAGAAACTTGAGAATGGTTTCACACAGCAGCGTATCTGATGAATAACAGCCCCAGAGCCCTTTCCAGCTGGGTGGAGGTGCAGAGCCTGGTCCTAGCCCCAACAAGCAGGAAACAACTTTAGCCAATTTCCACCAGTTCATGACCCTCCCAAGGCAAACAGTGCCTGGTCTCCTGTAGGACCTGCATCTGAGAACCTTGTGGGAAGGGCTCTGAGTAAGGAGAGAACGAAGGAAAGCATCTATCTGTAGGGAAAGCTGTTTTGTCCTACATATAACTCCTTGGAACTGCCACCACTCACCCCAGCAATATTGAAATTTCTTACCACATTATTTAGCAAGGGTATGTGTTCAATGGGTGGTTGGATAAGTCGATGGCATACGGTCTAGACCTCCATTGCCTCTATGACCTTATCTCCCACCACTCTTTGCTCAGCCCTCTGTAGCCACTCTGGCCTCCTTTCTATTCCTCAAACATGCTAAAAATGCTCCCACTTCAGGGCCTTTGCATTTGCTGTTCCGTCCATTTGGTATGCTCTTCTCCAGTTGTCTGTAGGGTTTTGCTCCCTCTCTTCCCTCAAATATTTGTTCAAGTATCACCTCCTCAGAGATCCCTTCTCCAGTTGCCCTATGCACCTGTCACCCTCAAACCTGTTGCCCTACTTTTCTCCATAGAGCATTTATCATCATGTTACATTACAGTACATATTCTGTTTAGTGTCTTTCTGCACTAAAATATGAGCTCTGTGAGGGCAGGGACTTTGTCTGGTGTGTTCATTCCTGCATCCTCATCACCTAGAACAGGGCCTGGCACATAATAGGTGCTCAATAAATATTTACCGAATAAATGGATGCATGGATAGAGAAGCGCATAGATAGGTGCATGTTTACATATACAAAAGTGGCTTTGTAAACATATATTCAGTCCATTTATTCATTTTCCAAAGAAATACTTCCTGCATTCTTTTATGTCTCAGCCTTCCCACCCAGTCTAGTGGAAAACAAAGATGAGTTGACATGAAATGTCAGTACAGCAGAGTAAGTACTATCCAGGGTTTGTAGAAGCACAATAAGAAACTGGTGAAAGCTTGTCAAAGGAGATGGCTCTTGAATAACAGACGATGTTAGTCAGGAAAAGAAAATTGAAGTGGGGATGTGGAGAAGGGCACTTGAAGCAGAGGGAACAACATGTGCAAGAAAAAGGCTCCTCTGGGCAACAGTTTTACCATATGGGGCCAGAGAATGGCAGGGAAGGAAAGATGTTGGTAGAAGCAAGGCTGAGAACGAAGCAGAGGCCCTAGTTTGAGAACCTTGCCTGCTGTTATAAGTATCCAGTTAAGCCTTTAAGTCAGTATGGCAAACTTGCCAAATGCAGAGATCCAATTGTACACCATGGTGACTATACTTAGTGATGACATACTTTAAAATATCATGTTGTACATGATAAATATCCACAACAATATCTGTCAATTTAAACAACAAAAACACTATAAACATTTAGTATACAGATGTGTATAGTTTGACCTATAAAATGATTCCTTTAAATTTGGTGGCCGATATTTTAAACATTAAAATATTTCACATAAAAATCCAAAATTCTTGCTTTTCTTGAAATACCAGAATATCACACCCAACCACGCCCACATGGCTATGATTGCCAACATCTAAGCAGGAGTTATCTCCACTAAACCGAGCTCTGGCTCTCCAGTTTGTCACAGCCCCAAACTAGCCTTTTTCAGTGATTATGTTACGGCTGATCCTCAAGCTCTGGTATGGCCAGGAAGTGGCAAGGCTTGGGATTTGAGCCTTTCTCCATAAAGCCCGTACTCTTACCCAGTACATGATTAATGATTGGCACACACAAAAAAAGACACTCCATAATACTGTATTTGAAGAAGGAACACGCTCATTCCATTGTCTCCTACTGAAAAGTATTTGCCTCCGTTTCTACCCTGGCAAATCCTGCCCTGTCTCTCAAGGCCCAGCTCAGGTGCAGCCTCCTTCACGAGGCCTTCCCTGATTTCATGCTCCCCACCCCAACAGGTGTGGCTAAGGGATGGAAAACATGAAGGCAACAAAACAGGGATGTGGAGGAGTATTTGAAGGGCACATCGTTGGGATCGTTAGAGCTGGGCTGTAGGTAGAAGAAAATATCTGAGGTTTGAACTTTGGAATTTGTGCATCTGAGTGGGGAGTGCATACATGGTGGAAGCTGAGAGACAACTGTAAAAGAATTAAAACAGATCATAGTTTTTCCTTGCTTGAAACTTTGTCTCCTTTTGTTTTATCTTCTTGTCTTCCTTTTTTTCCTTCCTATGTCTCCACTTCCTGTACCTTAATTGGCATTAGACAACTCACCAGCTTACAAAGATTACATTTGAAAGAACTGTTCTGACAGTAGCCAAAATGAGATTGCACCAATGATCCTGAGAAACCAGAACAATTTCCAACCATTCCAGCTGGAAGTTTTGCAGCGGTTACAGATAAAGAAAACTGCAAGCTGGGACAAGACCACAGTCACAGAAGAGATGAGGAGTCTCCTCTGCTTGTCCTATGAAAACCCGATCCTACTTTGGCTCAAGGAGTTACTTAACATTGAGTTGCTTGTTCCCTGATGCACATCAACTGAATAAAGCCTGTAACCTTTATTTGAGTCACTTTAACTATTTTGGTCCTTAACAGTTTTGTTACTGACTCAGATTGGGTCTGAATAGGCCCTTGAGCCTACTGATGTTTCAGATAAAGACAGGATAAACCGAGGGACCTTCTTCCTCCCTTCTTGGAGGGCCCTATTGGGTCAGATAAGTCCTGTTCCCACTCACGTGCTCCAATTTTTTGTTGTGTCAAGGAAGTTCCATGTTTTGATTCTTTGGAAGGGTTAATTTTGTCTTTCAGAGTTGTCTGGCCTTTCAGGTCTCCAAGAACAGAGAATTAGATGACGATCATAATGTAGGACCAGGCCCTTCTCCTTTCTTCTGCACTGAACCTTTTTTGTTATGACCTAAGTGGTATGACCTCAAGGAAGACAATTTTTAGCTGCAGTGGTTCATCTGGGACTCTTGGGACATGTCACAACGCAAGCATTTGCATGATTCCTTAGAGCAAAAGGAAATCAGATAACATATTTACAATGGACAGCTTTCCTCAAGCCGTAAGAAGAAGCTGAGGAAAGAAACAATTCAGAAAGATTCCAATCTGTTGAGTCTTCTTTTAAAACGTCCTCAACCGTCTCTCCCTCCAAAGATCTCCTCCTTTCTATCTAACTCTCTCTCTTCCCCTTACAATCTGACTTTCTCCTGGCCTCCCTCCTCTTCTGCTTTCTGTCCTCTGCTCTCCTCTCTTTCTCCTCCTTTTCCCCTTTCTCACCTTCCTCTCACCTTTTGACCCATACCTTTACCCTTTCTGGATATACAAAAGCCAAATAGAGAGGAGAAAGTCTTTTAAAGGCAATTGGTGAAGGTTTTCACTCTTCCATCAACTGAGGAATAATCCAAACCTGTCAGCAAGGGTGTGATAAGTCTGTTTCCAATTTTAGGGACCGATAATAGAAAGCACTTTTAAGGAATGCTCAGGGTTGGGCATTAACACTAACACTCCAACAACAATCTGCACATTCTTTACTAATGGCCTTAACCCTGACATATCAGATGCTATTCAGAAGCATAAAAGAGGCTGGCAGACCACATCCACTCATGATTTACAACACTTTGAGTTCCGCAGGCTTTAAACCAGTATTTTGTGGAAAGCATAGTAAATAAGGTGAAAATCACACCGCAAACTTATGTCATTACAACTTGAACAGCCTGGGGGAAATAAAAAGGCCCTCCACAATTAAAACACAGAGAGACACAGACACTTGCAGATATTGCAGAGAAAAAGACACTGGACCTGCAATCATCCCACTGTAGCAAAGAAACAAGACACTCAACTAGAGTTGCTAGATGTAGCAAATAAAAATGAAAAATATATGAATTTCAAATAAATGAGTAATATTTTAGCATAAGCATGTCCCATGAAATGTTGAGTACACACTTGTACTAAAAAATGATTCATTTGTTATCTGATATTCAAATTTAACTGCACTTCCCATATTTTATCTGGCAACACTATACAGGTTACTCAATCTGAAATAAAGCAATTCCCCTTCTCCAAGGAAGGTACCCTTCAGACAATCAATCCTTGATTGTCTTTGGATCAGTAAGGAGAAATAACTCTATTTATTTGTGAATGACTATCCAAGCTCATTTTTAGTAGACCCTGGAGACACACTCTCCATCATTAATTCCTTCTAGTTTCCTACCATCCTTCCTCAGAATAATTTTAAAAAGCTCAGTAGTGGGACTTACCTGTTGAACATATTCACTCCCTCTCTCTAACCCTTTGCTTATCTCTTTGGGATACTTAATCTCTCAATATAGCTTTCTCTTCTGTCTTCCACCCTCCCTAACCTATACAGATGGACCTTTTGGCTCAATGGGGAACTACTATTAGATATATATCCAAAGGCCTTTTTCTTGGCCTCTCAGTCTCTCATGACCCAGTACACCATCCTATGGTGGCTTCCCTAAGTCCTCTATTCACTTCATTCACTGCATTCACTGAAGCCCGTGGCTTCAATGAAGCCCCCTCATACGTCTCTCAGCTTCTCAATCATAATCTCAAAGACTTACAATTTCCCTGATCCTCTGCCTTGATCAAATTGTAGGTAACTTGCTCTTATGTTCACCTGATTTAACCTCGTCTCAAGAAGACTATCTCAGAAACTTTGTTTATAAAAGGAAATATTGTAAGGACAAATTTGTAAGAATAATTTACTGTTTAAATTACTATATAAAAGGACAAATTTGTAAAAATAAACTCCTGTTTCCTTAGGCCCAAGTTCACTATCTAAGCCATGGTATATCCTAGGGAGGCAAATTCCTCCTGGTGGATAGGGCAATTCAAAATTGTCCTAGCCCTATAACCAAAAGACAATTTGGAGGATTTCTGTGACTTATAGGATATTGCAGGTGGTAGATTTCCAACTTTTCTGAATTACCTGGCACCCTCAGTAATATGAATTAAAATGGTATTCCTGAGCTGCTTCTGCCTTGGATGGTCACTACAGAGTTAGCCATTGACCAACCCAAGGCATTTCATTTTGGGTCACCCCAAAATTATACTATCATTTTTTGGTTTATATATAAAAGGGATGGTCAAGATCTTGGAGTTTTATCTTAGAAACATGATGGAAATCAGAGACTCATTGGGTATTACAATATTGCTCTCCATCCAGTAGTTAAACATATCCCTCTTGCCTGGGGGCAGTAGCTGTCACTGCATTTAATCTTGGGGTCACCTTTTCACCTAATGGTACCTAAAGAAACTCAGACCCTTCTCATCACCAAAGCACCCAACATTTCTCTGCTTCTAGACTCATTTCTTATGAATTATTGTTTCTGTCCTCAGCTCATACCATCATCTATATTAGGAGTCTATAGGAATACTGTACTCTTTTTAAAAAAATTGAGATACAATTCACATACCATAAAACTTATTCTTTTAAAATGTACAATTCCGTTGTTTTTCATGTTTTACAATGTTGTGTAACCAACATCACCATCTAATTTCTGAACATTTTCATTGTCTCCCAGAAAAATCATTAAGCAGTCACTCCTCATTCTCCACCTGGCAACCACTAATCTTCTTTCCATCTTTATGAATATTCTTATTCTGAACATTTTATATAAATGAAATTATACACTATGTGGCCTTTTGTATCTGGCTTCTTTAACTTAGCATAACATTTTCAAGGATTATCCATGTTGTAGCATGTATCAGTACATTATTTCATTCTTTTTTATGGCCAAATAATATTGCATTATATGTTTATCCATGCATCAGTTGACGGGCAATTGGGTTGCAGCCACATTTTGGCTAGGATGAATAATGCTGCTTGAACATTTGTGCATAGGATTTTCTTTGAAGATAGGTTTTCAATTCCTTTAGGTATATATTTAGGAGTAAAAATGCTGGGTCATATGGTAACTCTATGTTTAACTGCTTGAGGAACTGCCAAACTGTTCCACAATGACTGCACCATTTTACATTTCCACCAATAATATATGAGGTTTCCATTTTTCATATCCTCACAGTTGTTACTGCCCAGCTTTTTAAATTATAGCCATCCCACTGAGTGTGAAGTAGTATTCAAATGTGGTTTTGATTTGCATTGCCCTAATGACTAATGATGCTGAGCACCTTTTCAAGTGTTTATTGGCCATTTATATATCTTCTTTAATAGTGTCATAATCTTAATGCAGCTAATTTATTTCCTCTTTCAGAGAAGGTGAAAAATCTCATGATTATTTAACTTGAGAAATTTATCTGTCTCTCTCTGATCTTCTTGAAACTCCTCTACAAGACTCAGACTTAGAATTATTTGTAGATTGGTCATATATTGAGACTGAACAAGTGTATTTTCAAGTTAAGTATGCTGTCACTACTTCCCAAGAGCTTTTTGAATATGACCACCTTCTTGAAGTCAAGTTAGCATAACCAGCTGAATGTATAGGCTTAACGCTAGCCTACCAAGCTAGCAAAGAATAAAAGGGCTAACATATACACAGACAACAGATATGCCTTTGGTATGGTTTATGATTTTAGCCTGCTATGGAAACACACAGCTTCCTAATAGCTTCTGGTACTTCAATAAGCAGCATGAGCACATACAAGCTTTACTAGATGCTTCACTACTCTCTCAAGGAAGTGACTATAATTAACATCAAATCTCATACGAGGGAACAAACCCATAAAGCAAAAGGAAATGCCCTGTCTGACCAGTGTGCTAAACAGGTTGCTCTCACCACATTCAATTTGTTCAGCATATTATAGATAACCTGGTTACTGCAGATTACTTCCATGAAACTTTTAGCAAATTGCAGTTAAAGCACCAGACTCCGAAAAAAGACACTGGGAGAAATCTGGGTGTTCTCTCCAATCAGATAGGTTCCTATGGAGACACCATGACTACACCTGGTCTCTCTAGTCTCTCTGAAACAGAGCTTGATGAAAATTTTGCAGGTTATGATTCATAACAGTAAATAAACTTGAAAACTATTCTCAAACAACATTGTTGGGAAAATTTTAAACAGATAAGAGCTGAAGTCTCTACTGCATGTTCCATCTACAAGATTCATAACCCTGGAGAAACTGTTAAGGTGAGACACAGACAGGAACCACAGCTTTGAGGATCCTTCGAACATTTACAAGTGAACTTTGTATAACTTCTTTTATCTCAAGGATTTGAATATGTATTCATTACTGTCTTCCTTCTCTCTGGATAGCCAGAAGTTGTTCCTTTTAGCCTTCTTTGTGACAGAGATACTCATTTTACCAGGACTATAATTAAGAGAACTTGTAAGGTGTTGCCTGATGGCCAGAAATTACCCATCTCAGTCATTCAGGAAGAACGTAAAGTGCTAATGGTATTTTAAATAATGTTTATTTTTGTCTAACTTTTATAAGTGAATATGTACATTATTGAAAAATTTAAAAACACAGAATCATCCACAGTCACACCCAGCTTACAGCCTGAAATATCTGTCTAAATCCTTATGTGTGTACACACACAATCGAGCATGCATTTGTATGTGGTTGAGATCATACAGTATGAATCTTTACTAGTTCAAAGAATATCATGAATTTTTATCAATTCAATGTCCCAAAGTCATAAATATTTTGAAAATCAATAATATATAACACCAACTCAATCGGGAAAAAAATGTAATCCTGCCTTCCATGGGGACAAAAATTTCATAAAAGGCAAAAATTATCTGGATAAGAATTTTGGCAGACTTACAGCTAAACTACTTTATTCCCTTAATGCTCTACTTAAAATGAGACAAAAACAATAGTGAACAATAAGTATAATGCTTCTAAGGGAATTCATTCTTAGATCTATGCTACTAAAATATTACCCAAAAGATATGTTTCCATTGAATTATTAGACAATGTTTGTT
This sequence comes from Macaca thibetana thibetana, assembly GCF_024542745.1. Taxonomy (NCBI): domain Eukaryota; kingdom Metazoa; phylum Chordata; class Mammalia; order Primates; family Cercopithecidae; genus Macaca; species Macaca thibetana. The sequence goes on along the minus strand of NC_065598.1, from coordinate 103,652,466 downwards.
TTATATAACAATTATAAACAAATAAATTCCTCTAATGTAGAGCCTGAAAATACATGAAGCAAAAATTGATAGAATTGAAGTGATAAACACATAGTTCTACATTCATAGTGGGAAACATCAATATCCCACATTCAACAATGACTAGAACAAATAAAGAGAAGATCACCAAGGAAACAGAAGTCTTAAACAACAACAGAGCCAATTTGACCTAATAGATGTCTAGAAAGCAATCCACCCAACAATAGAAGAATAAACATTCTTTTCAAGTACACATAAAACATTCTCCAAGATAAATCACATAGTAAGCCACAAAACAAGTTTCAATGAATTTTAAAATACTAAAATCACATTAAGTATGTTTCTTGGTCACAATGGAATTAAACTAGAAATTAGTAACAAGAGGAAATTTGGAAAATTCACAACTAAGTTAAAACTAACCACTCCCGGCCGGGCGCGGTGGCTCAAGCCTGTAATTCCAGCACTTTGGGAGGCCGAGACGGGTGGATCACGAGGTCAGGAGATCGAGACCATCTTGGCTAACACGGTGAAACTCTGTCTCTACTTAAAAAAAATACAAAAAGCTAGCCGGGAGAGGTGGCGGACGCCTGTAGTCCTAGCTACTCGGGAGGCTGAGGCAGGAGAATGGCGTGAAACCGGGAGGCGGAGCTTGCAGTGAGCTGAGATCCGGCCACTGCACTCCAGCCTGGGCGATAGAGCAAGACTTCATCTCAAAAAATAACCACTCCTAAATAGCTACTTGAGTCAAAGAAGAAACCACAAAGTAAACTAGAGAATACTTTGAAATGATGATGATGAAGATGAAAACATAACATACCGAAACTTGCGGGATGCAGCAGAAACAGTACTCAGAGGGAAATTTGTAGCTGTAAATAACTACGTTATAAGAAGAAGAAAGATCTAATTGATAACCTAATTTTGTACCTTAAGAAACTAGGAAAACAGGAGGAAACTGATCTGAAAGCAAGCAGAAGGAAAGGAATAATAAAGATTAAAGCACAAATAAATGAGATACCGAACAGAAAACAATAGAAAAAAAAAACAGTGAAATGAAAAGTCAGTTTTTTAAAAGAACAGTAAAAACTCACAAACTTTTAACTAGACTGACCAAAAATAAAAGACTCAAATTACTAAAATCAGGAGTCAGACTCAGGACATTACTACTGACCTTACAGAAAATATTTTTAATGTACTATCAGAAAATACTATGAACAAATGTATGTCAACAAATTAGATAATCTAGATGAAATGGAAAAATTCCTAGAAACACACAAATTATAAAAAATGACTAAAATTAGTTAAAAATCTTAATGTAAAGGAATTGAGTCAGTGTTCTAACTATGTTTTTACAGATTCTGTATTTGTCTGTTTGGCATCCATTAATTACAGGGCCAAACTAGTGGCCAAGTTATCTACATCTCCCCTGCAATCCAGAGCCTATACTCGGAACTGCCTCCTTATCTACCTCTCACATGTCAAGCCAGCATTTCCCCTGCCCTAAATCAACCCAGGGTCAGGTACCAGACAACTAGGTCCCAAAACCCACCAGAATTATTCAAAGTAGCCAATCCTAAGCTGTTTCTCCTGCCTTGCCTTGCTTTTCCTATGGAAACTCCAATAAAAGCTCTGGCATAAGCTTCCCCCATTTCTTTCTGCCTCCTAACCAACACTGGTGCTTCCCCATGTGACCCTGTGCGGCATGGTGCATTCCCTTCTCTTGGGAAATGTAATTAACAAAACTTTTTCAATGGGATTAGCATCTCTGTCTGTTGTCATTTTTTCAGCTCTATAAATTAAAATCCTGTGGGTACAATTGAGACAGTCAGTAAAAAGAATAAAAAAAAATGCCAACAAAGAAAAGCCTAGGACCAGATGGTTACACTGCTGATGGTTTAACAAATAATTAAATAATTAAAACCAATCTTTCTCAAACTCTTCCAGAAAATAAAAAAGCAGTTAACATGTTTCACTTCATTCTATGAGGCCAGCATTACCCTGATACCAAAGTCAAAAACTACAAACCAAAACTGCTTATGAATATAGACACAAAATCTTCAACAAAATGCTAGCAAACTCACATGTTAACAGACTATACAACATGACCAAGTAAGATTTATCCCAGGAATACAAGATTAGTTCAATGTATGAAAACAAATTAATGTAATACATCATATTAATAGACTGAAGGAGGGGGCACATGATCATCTCAATAAACACAGAAATAACATTTGACAAAATCCAACACTCCTTCATAATAAAAGCACTGAAAAACTAAGAATAGAAAGGAACTTCCCTAACATGATAAAGAGCATTGTTTCAGTCCACTTTGCATTGCTATAAAGGGATACATGAAGCTGGGTCATTTATAAAGAAAAGATGTTTATTTGGCTCACAGTTCTGCAGGCTGTACAGGAAGCATAGCATCAGCATTTACTTCTGGTGAGAGCCTCAGGAAGCTTTTACTCATGGCAGAAGGTGAAGTGGGGGCAGATGTGTCACATGGTGAGAGAGGGAGGAAGAGAGATGGGTGAAGGTGCCAGGCTTTTTTAAACAGTCAACTCTCACATAAACTAATAGAGCAAGAACTTACTCAGTACTACCTGGAGGGCACCAAGCCATTCATGAGTGATCCACCCCTATAACCCAAATACCTCTCACTAGGCCCCATCTCCAATTTGGAAATCAAATTTCAACATGAGCTTTAGAGGGAACAAGTATCAAAGCTATTTCAGGCATCTACAAAAACCCCACAGACAACATCATGCCCAATGATGAAAACCTGAATCATTTCCTGCAAGATCAGGAACAAAACAAAGATGTTTACTCTTGCCATTCCTATTTAACATTGTATGGAAAGCTCTAGCCAGGGAAATTAGAAAAGAAAAAGAAAGAAATGGCATCCATATAGAAAAAGAATAAAAAGTACTGCTGATCACAAATTACTTGGTCTCATATATAGAAAACCCTGAAATATCCACAAACAATTAAAGCTAAAAAATGAGTCCAGTGAAGTTGTGGAATATAAGATTAATACTTGAAAATCAGTTATATTTCTTTACAATAGCAATGAAAAGCCTAAAAATAAAATTTAGTAAATAATTTCATTTACAGTAGCATAAAAAAGAATAAAATACTTAAGAATAAACTTAACCAATGAAGTGAAAAAACTGTACACTGAAAACTACAACACTTGTTAAAAGAAATTTTTTAAAACCTAAATAAATGGAAAGGCATCTCATGTTCATGGGTTGGAAGACTTAATATTGAGATGGCAATATTCATTGAATTGATCTACAGACTTAAAGAAATTCTTAATGAAATTCCAGCTGCGTTTTTTAGAGAAATCGACAAGCTGATTCTAAAATTCATACGGAACTACAAGGGACCTAAAAAAAACCAAAGCACTCTTAAAAAAGAGCAAAGCTGGAAGATTAACATTTCCCAATTTCAAAACTTACTAGAAACCTAGATTAATCAAAACAGTGTGATACTGTCATAAGGGCAGACATAGAGATCAATGGAATATAATTGAGTCCAGAAGTAAGCACGTAAATCTATGGTCAATTGATTTTTGACAAGAGTGCCAAGACCATTCAATGAAGAAAGAATAGTCATTTCAACAAATGTTGCTGGGACAAATGAATACCCACATGCAAAAAGCATAATTTTTGTTTTTACTCCTATTTCACACCATATGCAAAAATTAACTTAAAGTGGGTCATAAACCTAAATGTAAGAGCTAATATTATAAAATTATCAGAAGAAAACATAGGTGTAAATCTTTGTACTTTGGATTAGGCAATGTTCTCCTAAATATGACACCAAAAGTATAAGCAATGGAATTAAAAATAGATTGGACTTCACCAAAATTAAAATTTTTTGTCTGTCAAAGGACATTATCCAAAAAGTAAAAAGACAACAAAGAGAATGGGAGAAAATATTTGCAAATCATATATCCAACAATGGTCTAGTATCCATAATATACAAGTACTATTACAGCTCAATGATGAAAAGACAAACAACCCAATTTAGACTTTCCACTTCAAAATGCTGGCATAGAAACAAACTGGTTCTACTTTCTACCCTCAAAACCAAAACCAAATATATGGCATTGAGATTATCACCAGCAACATCCCATAACTCAAATATGAGGATGAGACAGTTCCCAGAGCAACAGAGAAGTGAAAAAACTATGAGCAGAGGTTAGAGGATCAAACTTCCATATTTGTAATGCCCCTTCTCCCAATCTGCCCAGCACTAAGTGCATAGAAAAATTTTCCCCAACTCATAGTTTCCACACTGGAAAAAATGTGATTGAGGTAAACAACAGCTTCCCATCATCTTAGGTTTTTTTTTTTTTTTTTTTTTTTTTTTTTTTTTTTTTTTTTTTTTTTTTTTTTTTTTTTTTTTTTTTTTTTTTTTTTTTTTCACCTGACAGGAGACCTGTCTCTGCCTCAGCTCATGAGAAGCACTGGGAGTACCCGAAGAGAGGAATATTCCTGTAGACAGCCATAGACAAGTAGGGGAAGTGGGACTGCCATCCTCAGCCCTGGAAACTGCTGTGTAAATAAGTCAAAAGAGATGCCAAAACAGATTAGCTGTTCAGCAGTACCATGCTGTAAGAGGTTCATTCCACAGATCTCCAGACATGAACCTCTGACCAGCCTTCCCATACCAACAGGATATCCTATTTGGGACCTTCTCCATTTCGGACTGGTGGCACCCTGATTGAGTACCAAGAACTGAGGAGGCAAACCTGGGCTTAATTAAGGCGCCATCTAGTGCAAAAAAAGAGGCAGTGACCTAGTGGGAAAAAAGAACAACAGGTAAATTGCTAAGAATCTCCAATCAAACATATCTGATAAAAACCAAAACAAGCCAGACAGAGAAGACTGGTATAAATAACTAATCCTTCACTGCAAAGACATAGATGTACATACACAAGAAACAACAGAAAACACAAAACCAAGACCTCCTCAAACAGACAAAGCAAGCAAGCAACCAGTGATTTACACCGTAATTAGATGATGATATTGAACCTCTCTGACCAAGAATTCAAAATAGTAGCTTTAAGGAAACCCAGTGATCTTCTTGTGATCCAAGATAACACAGAAAAGCAATTCAGAAATTTATCAGAAAAATTTAACAAAGAAATTGATTTTTTTAAAAAAAATCATATAGGAATCTTGGAACTGAAAAATACTTTTGCTGAAATGAAAAATTTATTAGCGGCTTCCAACAGAAGAATGGGTCAAGCAGACAAAAGAATCAGTAAGCTCAAAGACAGGCTATTTGAAAATACACAAATGGAAAAAGAAAAAAAGATAAAAGAAACAAAGATCACCTACAAGATATAGAAAACTACCACCTGATGAGGTTTCAAGATGGTTGATTAGAGGCATCTCTTACTTGCCTCCTCCACTAGGAAAAACCAAAATAGTGAGTAGATAATCACACTTTGAATAGATCATCCAAGAGAATACTGAAATTCAACACAGAAGTGGCAGGAAACACCCAGAGCAAGAAAGGAGAGGGAAGCAAGGCGGCCTGCTAACCAAGATCGGCTGGGAGCCAGGAGAGACTCTCCAGTTGGGGGGAAAGAATAAGTGAGAGACTCCCAGTGGTTCCTGCTTCAGGCTTCTAAAATCCTAGCCGTGGTAGAGTCCCCCAACTCTTGCTGGCCGAAGACTAACATAGAAAGTTCTCTGGAAACTGTGTGAAGGCCTTGTTTCAGAGGGAAAACTCACGCTGGGTCCCCCGCAAGTTCTAAGCAGTGTCAGCATGGTACCATTTTGAAAGCCCAATCCACACCAGACTACATGCTGCCTTGCAACTAGGGCTGAGGCAGAAGCCACAGAAAACAATTCTAACCTCCCCTGAAGAGAGGTGGCTGCACATTCTCATGCGCAAAGGACAGATTCCACTGCCTGCAACTGCTGCAGCTGCAGACACTGTGGGCCAAGGTACAAGTGAAGCCCATGCTCCTCGACTCTCTGCCTATGGCTGCTCCCAGGGAAGGCAACCTCAACCTGTTCAATAGCAGGGCTGCAGCACAGCCACGCAACCTCCACCTGATCATTCCACTGGTGGCACAGGGCTCACCCTGCCCATGCATACAAAAGCCAGCACTTATATGCAACACGGCGGGGGGCCTGAGGCACCATTTGGCCAGGCTACCTCCACCCCAGTACACAAGCACATCGGACTCTGCAGATCACACAGCTCAGTTCACCATCGTGGCACCTGAGTAATCCTCCTGGAGTGTGAAGTCAGGCACACTCAACCTCTGCTATCACCACAACTGGCACCCACTTGCACATGCCACTTGCAGGTCTGGGCACCAGCTCTCTCAACCCATCACAGCTCCTGCCAATACCGGAGCGGAACACTTATATCCCAAAGGTTTGTCTCACCACTGGTACTGACATTGCCCATGCTATGCTCACTGCCCAGGGTCTTGAGAACCTGTTCACCTGCCTGGCCCACTGCTGCCACTTCCAGCACCCAATTAAGCCACCTGAAGGCCCCAAAATTAGCTTACCTGGACACACTAACACTGGTGCCAGCATATGCTGCCCTGAGGCCCAAGAACAGGAGCACTCAGTGCACCATTACCACCACGAGGGCCCAAAGACTAGCTTACCTGTCATCCCAGTCCCCAGCAGAACTTCACTGTAACTTCCACTAACAACCACACCCTAAGCCACAAAGGAAATGACAGACACCACTGATGCTGTTTACAGACAAAGAAATCATACAGAGACTACACTACACTTCATGCACCCAGAATCAAAGACAAAGTGCCCTACTCAAGTAACACCACAGGTACACCTTCAAAAAAAAGTCTTCCTCTGTGAAAGCAAATTCTAAACATTGGAACAAGCAACTATGTAGATGTAGCAAAAATTTCTTTTTTACTTTGGGAAAAAAAAAGCTGAAAGCAGCCTTTTCAAATTATATACAATACACTAGGCCCTCTTAAAGGGGACAGAAAATCTTTCCAAAGTGTATTGGACACTTTCTATCGGCCAAAAGTGGCTCTTTATTTTACTTTTTCTGTCTTCCATTATCAAGGTCTGGTAGAATAAAGACAGAGCATTGGTCACTAGATTCCTGCACTTGTGTTCGTCCAGGGCTCCACACAACAGACTGGTCTGGCAAGGCCTTTATTTATTGTTGCCAGGGCCAGGTGGCATCTTATCCAAATGGGACACAGCAGTGACTCCAAATCCCCAGACCTGAGTGAGCCCATTGTCTAAAGCTGAGGTGACCCAGCTGGCATCCACACTGACCCACCTTCTCAGACCTCAAGGCCCCTCAAAGCCCTCCTAAGCATTTGGGCTGCAGCCGTTCTTCCTGCCCCACCATGTCTGCTGCCCAAAGACACCACATCCTTGATGGCCTGACCAGGCTGGGCCAAGAAACAAGCAGCAGCAGGCACTGCCTGGGCCTAGGGAGGCCACCAGAGCCATCAGGTCACTGAGAAGGGAGTGGGTGGGGTCGCTGCTATCTCAGGATGAAGACTAGCCTGATTGTGGCAGCGAGGGTTCTAGGTTACCAAAGCATCAAAGCCACTGGTCACCCCCAGGCATCCAGCTCATAGGCCAACCGGATTGGGTGTTCTCTGGGATTAGAACTCCAATTCTCACCTTGCTCTCTGCTGGAGCTGACTCAAGCTAATAGAATTTTAAAACCAAAACTTCCTAAACTCTTTAAATATTGACAACTACCTTGGCTTAAGGTATTCTAATCGACTCTAAGGACAATCTAATCCTCTCCCTCTGGCAAACATTGGTTGTCACCTCATGAATACATCACAAGCAGACCAGTGAGACTAGGCAATACCCCCGGATTTTAGACTCCACTCTGTTGCAAGCGAATAGGACCAATACTGTAAAAGGCTAATACAATATACTCAGACTTAGCACCAAAAGGTTCAAACTGCCTTTCTGGGCCAGGTTGCTGCTTACACAGAAAAATCTTTACCCCTAATTTTGCACCCTAGAGTTAATGCTTCTATATGAGTATAAATAAGGTGACTATACACCATGGCTTGCCCCAGACAGTTCCGTGACTTACTTTCCTGAGGCGTAAGTCTTGATATACGGTCACTCTTGTCACAGTGTAATGATTAATAGTGCCACTTTTACAGCCTGGCCAGCCAGGGACAATAAACTATGGGGTCACCACAGCTATAAACCTCATACTAATAGTGATGGGTTAAAGCAGCAAATCTCACAAGTACATACATGCAGACCCCTGGGGAGGAATTGTGGAGACCATGTGTGCACACCTCACAAAAAGAGAGAGAACATGACTATCATAAGCCACTGCACATGTGCAATGCAGCTTGGGGAGGGGGCACAGAAATGTGGGCAAACAGGCCAAGAGGGCTTTCCCTGACCAGAGATTAGGGGTGGACAACTTGGGGTTTTGCAATTGAGTTTGTATACTTTAATTGAAGTTGTTACAGACAAATCTCTAAGTCACCAAAATGCATCTCCGATGTGTCAGGGCAGGGGAGACCAGCCCCCTAGAAAGTATATCTGGGGAGCAGGAATTTCATGGAAAGAGAGGCAACATGGCTACCCATTAAACAACTGCACTTGAGTAGTGAGGGTAGGAGTGGGCCACTCCAGAACGGGAAGTTGTCATTGGCAGTAAGGAGGGAGTTGAATGAAAAACAGGAATTTGAAGACCAAGTCCCTCTGACTCTAAAGCCTGTGCCATTCCTCACCTTGCTCTTAGAGCCTGGCACATAGTAGATACCAGTCAACACAGTTTAAATAAATTAATTAACACCATAGCTTCTTTCTGGAAAGTTCTTTCATTCCATATCTGGGGAAATTGTGCCCTATCCCTCAAGACCCAGACCAAATGCAGCCTCCTCCATGTAGCCTTCCCTGATTCCATGCCTTCTTTTAACCCCAACAGTTGCAACCTCTTCTATAACTAGGGGGTGAGTAGGGGAAGACTATGGAAAGGCATTAGTGCTGGAAGTACAGGGGAATGCCCTTCTAGGATGGGACAGAGCAGGACTGCAGAAGAACTCTGAGTTATAAAGATGGAGATTTTTGCTCTTGAGTTTATCCATTGGAGTTAAGGTTGATACAGGGGATTTTTAGGTTGTTAAATCCATGACATGATAAACCACACTGAACCCTACCTTGGGGAAATGCTTGGAAATTGTTATTTTTAACAAGCAGTTCTGGTGATTGATATAATCGGCATATTCCAGAAACTGTGCTAATCTAACCCTCTCAATTTACAGAGAGGAAACTGAAGCCCAGAAAATGTAACTGACTTAATCTAAGGTCACACAGCCAGTTGCTGACATAACCAGGACAATGATTAATCAATTATATCTCCTCTGATATAGCCTTATATTAAATTCTCTATGGACAATGCTGTGTCTCAAACATACTAGCCATTCGACAAATACCTATATGAATGAATGAATAAGATTAGCACTTGTCATCTGCCAGGATTCAAGGGAATGGATGCTAGATGGGTAAATTCTGATAGAAAAAAAAAGTAAGTGAAAAATTGTTCTGGAACAAGAGACAGTGAGCAGCTAAGTAAATAAGGCAGAAGGCACAGGGGAAAATGTAGCACTGTATAGTCCTTCAGAATCCTCAAACTTTGAATATGAGAATAGAAATGACATTCAGAAGGTATTCTGAATAATAGTAAGCAGGCTATATAAGTTTGGAGTTTGAGAGATCAAAGTCTTGCCTGGAAATATAGATTTGGAAGTGATCAACATATATGTTGAATTTGAAGCTAAGGGACAAGGTGGGACCACTCAGGAAGAGTTGTTGATGAGGTAGAGATGAGGGCAGACACTGAAGGGACAGCTGTTTAAGGAACAGATGCAGGAAGAAGAGTCTACAAAGCAGGCAGAGGAAAAGCAGCAAGAGGGGTAGAAGATAAACAAGGAACAAAATAGAATCAACAATTGCTCTGCCTCTAAACCCCTTTTTGATCTTAATCATGTCAATTTCTTCTCTAGACCTAAAGGTCCATGTTCATCATCACTCGGAGGCCCCTTATAAGAATGTCAGAGCTGGGCCTTTAGAGATTACTTATGCCAGGGTATTTCAAACTTGAAACTACTGACTTTTAGGGCAGCACCATTCATTGCGTATGGGGCCGTCCTGTGTATTGCAGAATGTTTAGCAATATCCCTGGCCTCTACCTATTAGATGTCAGTAGCAACTTTCCCCTCAAGTCATGACAGGAACAACAAAAAAATAACTCTAGATATTGCCAAATGTCCTCTAGGGGGACAAATGACCTCCAGTTGATAACCACTGATCTACACAATCCTCCCAACTCTGAATACCAAGTGGTGATTAACCCCAGGCAGATGCTTAGAAGGATCTAGAACTCAGGAGAGAAATCTGGACAGAAGTACCTATTTGGCAGTTTATCAGCATATGGTGGTAGCTGAAGCCATGAACATGGATGGGATCACCCATGGAGATCATAAGAGAAGAGGACCTAGGAAAGAACCCTAGACAGCACTGACATTTGGGGAAAGCTGAGAAGAGAATTCAGAGAATTATCTTCTATTAATAATAATAATTCTACTAATGCTACTACTATCATTTACTAGCACTCACCATGTGCTAATAACTCTGCTAAGTGCTTTATAAATATCATCTCATTTAATACCGAACAAAACTTTATGAAGTAGGCATCATCATTCCCATTTTCCTGAGAAGGAAACTGAGGCCCAAATACATGAAGATAACTCTGCCCAAGTTTATCCTGCTAGTCTGCGGCCTAGCCAGGATTCAAACTTGGATTTGTCTGCCTTTGCAGTTCCCATGCTTGCTGCCAAGAAACCTAGGAAAGAGTGGGGTACTGGGAACCAACGGATGAAGGAATATAAAGAATAATAGAGCAACTGATAGTATAGTATCAAATCCAGTCCAACAGTTTGCTCAGGTCAGATAAATACAGAAAAACATCCAGTAGATCAGTAACAAGGATGTCATGGGTGTCCTTGGTGAGGACAGTTTCAGTGGGTGGTGGGAGCTCAGGCTAGATTGCAGACAATTGAGGAGAGAAAGGGGAGGAAAGAAGTGGAAACAGTGAATGGAGACTATTGAAAAGTTTGGATTTGAAGTGAAAGAGAGATAAGGTGGTAGCACAAGAAGGGCATAATCTAGTATCTAAGAAGGCTAGTTTTTTTCTTATTACAAAAGTTACATGTTTAATGCAGAAGATTTAGAAGATACTGGTTAATAAAAGGTATCCCACAAACCAGAAATAATCAAGGGAAACATTTTGGCAATTATCTTTACGGGCCATTATTGTCCTATAAAAACAATGCACACATTTTACAAAAATTTATTAAAGCATAGACCCTGTTTGTAACTTACTTTTCAATTAAAATGCATTATAAACACTTTGCCCTATTAATAAATGTGCTGTGTAAGCAACATTCTAATATCTACATGGTATTCTTACAGGCCATATTGAAACATCATTTCTTTCCTTGTCAGCATCTACCCTCTTCTGTCTTCCTTTCCCATCCCTCCCCTTCCCTTTCCTCCCTTCCACCCCTACACAAGCTATTGTGCATTGGAAGTACAGTTAATTCTGTCAAAATAGACTTAATAACAAATGAAGAAAATATCAGAGAAACACTTGTGTGAAAATATATTTGTCTTTTTTTTTTTTTTTTTTTTTTTGAGACAGGGTCTCAAAGTGCATTTGAGGTGAGGTCTCCAGCACTCCGGGCTGGAGTGCAATGATGCTATCTCAGCTCACTGCAACCTCTGCCTCCAGGGTTCAAGCGATTCTCCTACCTCAGCCTCCTGAGTAGGTGGGATTACAGACATGGGCCACCACGCCCAGCTAATTTTTGTAGAATTTGTCTTTTAAACTGAATGACCCTTGAACATATTTGTACCTAGCAGGTGTGTGCATGTGTGTGTGTGTGTGTGACACAGAGAGAGAGAGAGAGAGAGAGTGTAGAGACAAAGGTTGAAAATACAGCTGGGGGGCAGGAAGGGAACGTTGTCAAATAATGGTTGAAGGTTTCTAAGAAGGAAGGAGGATACAGAGCATAGATGCCATGATTAACCTTAGATGCCTATAAGTTTGTGAAGGGTGTATCAGGTTGGGTGGCAAGAAGTTTAGGTTACTTCTGGACTCTATATTTATAGTTAAGTGGGAGTCCAGGTTATCTGCTGAGAGACAGGGGCAAAGGAACTTAGGAAAACAGGTGAAGGGCTTAAATAGCTTCTTGGGTGAAGGAGAGAGTGAGAGAATGTGCTAATAAAGGGCACATGGGTTCATAGCACTGTTGAAAACCCAATTGAGACTAAAGCCAAACCCTATACATAGAAGGTAGACATTTTGGTGTGATCTAGGTTCAGGATTCAGCTATTATACAAATACGATGAACGGACTAGGGGTAAGACCATTGAAAATATTGGTAAGATGGTTGTCTGGGCTGGAAATGAAAAAGACAGCTTATAAATTGCTTAGGAGATAATGGAGAGATTGAAGAATAAGAGAGTTAAATAAGCTAGAATAGCTGTAGTGACAATAAAGACATAAAAACTAAAGAGATAGAAGGATTTGGTCAGAGAAATAGAGCTCTTGCTACCAAAGACACAACTACAAGAGGCTACAAGGATCAAGACTGAAGCCACCTCATCTGGGACAAGTGCCATTCCAGAGCATACCAGTGCAGAAACTATAACTTCTGGGTTTACCACCATGTTAGTTCAAATAGGCAGAGACTATAGATGCTACACTGAGGAAACTCTGGCCATCAGGGCTAGTTTCCATTCTCCTATAACAGTCTGTTGAGGCTAAATCCACAGACTCCTGAAGAGTCTGTTGAAGCTAAATCCAATTGGTTATCACTTCTCCTACAACTGACATCTAGCCTCTATTCCACTATCATCCCTATAATGCCATGTACATCCTTACTCCTCATCCAGCACTCCATTCCTCTCCCAGCCCTAGAAATTGTTCTCTGTGCCATCTAGAACTGTCTCACTGTATCCAGCAAACCCTCCTATATCCTCAGCCTTGTTTTCAAGAGTTCCCTTCATCCCTGACCTTAAGCAAAACCTGGGCCATCACTGCAGCCCTTTGCAGTAGGGCTTTTCTTTTCTGTACTCAGAGCAAGATGAAGGGTAGGGTTGGTGTCCTCCTTGCCTCCATTTCTGCTTTCAGACCATTACCTTCCTATGCTCCCAAAATAAAAATGTAAACTATAAAACCCAAACCCGATGCTTTGAGTTCATTCAATTATATCCCTTCTTTCACTTCTAGTCATTCCTAGATTTACCTTTGGGCCACTCCTCTTCATTTATCAATGACTTTGGCCCCTGTTCACAGCCTTTCTTCCTACCTCAAGATCTGGCACTATCCTCAGTGATTTCAACATCCCCAAGGATAACCCATGCAACATCTCACTACTTAGTTATTTGAAATCCTTACCTCAAATGGCTTTTCTCTTTCACCTTAACCACACACACTGATAGTCATACCTGAGATTCTATTATTATCTGAAACCACTTCACTCCAGAATTACAAGTTAGTTTAAATCATGAATTGTGCCATCCAATACTCTAGCCACAACCTCCTATTCACAGATTTTCAACTACTAACACTATAATCATTCCTCAGCTCCTATAGTTTATGGATCCTTCTACTTCCTCTAGCCTACCAAGGATCTCCTTTTTTATTTCCCTCATTACTTAACTTAGATCCCATGCTTCATCATTTTGATAACACTCTTGACAGTACTCTAAGCTCCCTTGCCTTGAACTTGTTTCATAAAACTTCTATCTTACTAAACACAATTCGGTGTGATATGGTTTGGCTCTGTGTCCCCACCCAAATCTCATCTTGTATCTCCCATAATTCCCAAGTGTTGTGAGAGGTACCCAGTGGGAGATAATTGAATCATGGGGGTGGGTCTTTCCTGCGCTGTTCTTATTATAGTGCGTAAGTCTCACAACATGTGATGGCTTTAAAAATGGGAATTTGCCTGCACAATCTCTTTCTTTGCCTGCCACCATCCACATAAGATGTGACTCGCTTCTCCTTGCCTTCCACTGTGATTATGAGGCTTCCCCAGCCACGTGGAACTGTGAGTTCTCCATTAAACCTCTTTCCTTTGTAAATTGCCCAGTCTCAGGTATGTCTTTATCAGCAGTGTGAAAACAGACTAATACACTGTGTTTTCGATACCTGCCCCTGAGCACTGCTAGAGAAATTCACAATAGGGCATACTGGTTTACAAGAAGTTTAAGATCATCAGTCTGAAATAGGTCACCAACACTGCTGGACAATAAATTTTCCAGAACAAATATTTCAAACTTTCTTTGTCTCGTCAAATCCCAGTTCTTCCTGACACACTTCCCCCTTCCCTCACATCCTCCTCTGCTCTCAGCAGTTCTTCCTACATCACAGAGAAAAATATCTGCTTCCATTCTCATCTTATTCTCTTCTGTTACACTAGAAAAACTGTTACTGACTGGGCACTGTGGCTCACTCCCAGGACTGTAATCCCAGGACTTTGGGAGGCTAAGGAGGGTGAATTGCTTGAGTCCAGGAGTTTGAGACCAGCCTTGGCAACATGGTGAAACACCATCTCAACAACAAAAAAAATACAACAAATTAGCTGAGTGTGGTGGCACACACCTACGGTCCCTGCTACTCAAGAGGCTGAGGTGGGAGGATCACCCGAGTCCAGGGAGGTTGAGGCTGCAGTGAGCTGTGATCGCACCGCTGCACTCCACCCTGGGCAACAGAGTAAGAGCATATCTCAATTACTGAAAAAAAAAAAAAAGAATAGAAAGGTTGTTACTATGTCTCTCCAATGGCAATCCCCCATGCATACTTTGGATCTTCTGTCTTTCAGGAGCCTTGCGCTATTGGTGGTCCTTTACCTTTCCTGTTTTTTTTTTTTTTTTTTTTTTTTAACATTTTCTGCTCCATTAGATCTTTCCCAATAGGTTTAAATATGTTTATGTATCTCCACTAAAACAAAGGAAAACCAAAAGATTTACTGAACTCCACACATTACTCAAGTTACCCTCTCCCCTTCACAGCCAAACTTCTTAAAAGAATTGTGTCTTCCTAGTGTCTTACTTCCAGGCCTCCTGTTTACCCCTCAATTCACTACTTTTTCATATAATTTCAGTTTTAATTTTAGATTCAGGAGGTATATATGCAGGTTTGTTACACGGGTATATTGCGTGATGCTGAGATTTGGGATACAAATGATCCCTTCTCCCAAGTAGTGATCATAGTACTCAATAGTTTTTCAAAATTTGCCAGCCTTCCTCCTTTCCCCTCCAGTAGTCCCTAGTTTCTATTGTTGCCATCTTTTGTAAGGGTGTGTGTGTGTGTGTGCGTGTGTGCATGTGTGTGTGTGTGTTTAAGACAGGGTCTTATTCTGTCACCCAGGCTGGAGTGCAGTGGCGTGATCTCCGCTCACTGCAGCCTCGACCTCCTGGGTTCAAGCAACCCTCCTGCCTCAGCTCCCCAAGTAGCTGGAACTACAGGCGTGTGCCCCCATGCCTGGCTAATTTTTTTTTTTTTTTCTTGAGATGGGGTTTCACTATGTTGTCTCCAATTCCTGAGCTCAAGCAATCCATCCACCTCAGCCTCCCAAAGTTCTGGGATTACAGGCGTGAGCCACTGAGGCTGGCGTTTATTGCTGCCATCTTTATGTCCATGTGTACCCAATGTTTAGCTCCCGTTTACAACAAGATATGTGGTATTTGGTTTTCTGTTCCTACATTAGTTCGCTTAGGATAATGGTCTCCAGCTGCATCCATGTTGCTGCAAAGGACATGATTTTGTTCTTTTTATGACTGCACAGTATTCCATGGTGTGTATGTACCAAATTTTCTTTAACCAATTCACCACTGATGTGCACCCAGATTGATCCCATGTCTTTGCTATTGTGAATAGTGCTGTGATGAACACATGAGTTCATGTGTCTTTTTGGTAGAACGATTCATTCTCTTTTTGGACTATACCCAGTAAAGGGACTGCTGGGTCGAATGGTAATTCTGTTTTTAACTTCAAGAAACCTCTAAACTGCTTTCCACAGTGGCTGAACTAATTTACAGACCCAACAACAGTGTATATGCATTCCATTTTCTCTGCAGCCTTGCCATTATCTGTTTTTTTTTTTAACTTTTTAATAATATTCATTCTAACTAGTGTGAAAGGAGTTTGATTTTCATTTCTCTAATAATTAGTGATGACAAACATGTTTTCGTATGTTTATTGGCCTCTCATATGCCTTCTTTTGAGAAGTGTCTGTTCGTGTCTTTTGCCCACTTTTTAACGGAGTAATTAGTTTTTTTGCTTCTTATAATTGCTCTTTATAGATTCTGGATATTAGACTTTGTCAGATGCATACTTTGTGGATATTTTCTCCCATTCTGTGAGTTGTCTGTTTACTCTATTGATGGTTCCTTTTGCTGTGCAGAAGCTCTTTATTTAAGTAGACCCCACTTGTCAATTTTTGGTTTTGTTGCAATTGCTTGAGGACTTAGTCATAAATTATTTCCCAAGGCTGATGTCCAAAAAGGTATTTCTTAGGTTTTCTTCTAGGATTCTTAATTTGAAGTCTTACATTAAATTTTTAATCCACCTTGAGTTAATGTTTGTATTTGGTGAAATGTAGGGGTCCAGTTTCTTTGTTTTGCATATGGCTAGCTAGCTATCCCAGAACCATTCATTGAATAGGAAATCCTTTCCTCATTGCTTATATTTGTCAACTTTGTAAAAGATCAGATGGCTGTAGGTATGTGGCTTTATTTCTGGATTCTCCATTTTGTTCCATTGGTCTATATGCTGTTTTTATACCAGTACCAGGCCATTTTGGTTACTGTAGCTTATAGTATACTTTTAAGTCAGGTAATATGATGCTTCTGGCTTTGTTCTTTTTGCTTAGGATTGCTTTGGCTATTCAGGCTCTTTCTTGGTTCTGTATGAAGTTTACAATATATTTTTTTAATTCTGTGAAAACTGATGTTAGTAGCTTGACAGGAATAGTGTTGAATCTATAGATTACTTTGGACAACGTGGTCATTTTTACAAATATTGATTCTCCCAATCCATGAGCGTGGAATGTTTTCCCATTTGTGTCATTTATGATTTCTTTCACCAGTGTTTTATAGCTTTCCTTGTAGAGATCTTTCATCTCCTTGGTTAAATGTATTCCTAGTTTTTGTTTGTTTGTTTGTTTGTTTTGTGGTTCCTGTAAATGGCTCTTGGCTTGAGTGTTATTGGTGTATGGAAATGCCACTGTTTTTTTGTTTCGTTTTGTTTTGTTTTTTGAGATGGAGTCTTGCTCTGTCGCCCAGGCTGGAGTGCAGTGGCCAGATCTCAGCTCACTGCAAGCTCCGCCTCCCGGGTTTACGCCATTCTCCTGCCTCAGCCTCCCGAGTAATACTACTGATTTTTATACAACGATTTTGTATCCTGAAACTGTACTGAAATCTTTGATCAGTTTTATAGCCTTTCACTGGAGTTTTTAAGGTTTTCTAGGTATAGAATTGTATCATCAGTGAAGAGAGACAGTTTGACTTCTTTTCCTATTTGGATTCTGTGTGAGTCTGTTTTTGTGTTGCTATAAAGGAATACCTGACACTTGGTAATTTGTAAGGAAAAAAAAAGCGTTTTATTTTGACTCATGGTCTGCATGTTGTACAGAAAGCATGGTGCCTGCAAATGCTCCTGGTGAGGACCTCAGGAAGCTTACAATCATGGTGGAAGGTGAAGGGGGAGCCAGCACATCACATGGCAAGAGAGGAAGCAGGAGGAGGGTGTCCTAGACTCTTTTAAACAACCAGATCTCACATGAACTCATAGAGTGAGAATTCTCTCCTTACCATGAAGACGGCACCAAGCCATTCATGAGAGATCTGCCCCCATGATCCAAACACCTCCAACTGGGCCCAACCTCCAACATTGGGGATTACATTTTAACATGAGATTAGGAGAAGGAAAATATTTAAACTATATCAGATGCATTTTCTTTCTTTCTCTTGCCTGACTGCACCAGCTAGTACTTTCAGTATTATGTTTAATTGGGGTGGTGAGAGTAGGCATCCTTTTCTTGTTCCTACTCTCA
Organism: Macaca thibetana thibetana; assembly: GCF_024542745.1. Classification (NCBI taxonomy): domain Eukaryota; kingdom Metazoa; phylum Chordata; class Mammalia; order Primates; family Cercopithecidae; genus Macaca; species Macaca thibetana. Next base: position 103,634,315 of record NC_065598.1, on the reverse strand, counting down.
AGGGGAATGCTTCCAGCATTTGCCTGCTCAGTATGATGTTGGCTGTGGGTTTGTCTTTGATGGTTCTTATTATTTTGAGGTATGTTCCTTCAATGCCTAATATATTGAGGGTTTTTATCATGAAGGGTATTAAACTTTATCAGAAGCTTTTCTCGCATCTGTCAATATGATCATATGGTTTTTGTTTTTAATTCTGTTCACATGGTGAATCACTTTTATTGCTTTGCTGAACCAACATTGCATCCCAGAAATGAAACCTACTTGATTATGATAAACTAACTTTTTGTTACGCTGCTGGATTCAGTTTACTAGTATTTTCTTGAGGATTTTTGCATCTATGTTCATCAGGAATGTTGGCCTGTAGTTTTCTTTTCTTGTTGTGCCTTTACCAGGTTTTGGTATCAGGGTGGTGTTGGCTTCATACAATGAGTAGGGAGCAATTCCTCCTCCTCAATTTTTTGGAATAGTTTCAGTAGAATTGGTACTAGCTATTCTTTGTACATCCAGTGGAATTTGGCTGTGAATCCATTTGGTCTGGGGCATTTTTAATTGGTAGGCTTTTGATTCCTGATTCAATTTCAGAACTCTATTGGTCTGTTCAGAGTTTCCGTTTCTTCCTGATTCAGTCTTGGAAGGTTGTGTGTTTTCAGGAATTTACCCATTTCATGTAGATTTTCTAGTTTGTGTGCATAGAGGTGTTCATAATAACCTCTGAGGATCTTTTGTATTTCTTGGATCTGTTATAGTGTCACCTTTGTCATTTATTATTGTACTTATTTGGATCTTCCCTCTTTTTTCTTTGTCAATGTAGCTAGCATTCTTTCAATCCTGTTTATCCTTTCAAATAAACTTCTGATTTGTTATTTAATGCTTTTTATGAAATTTTGGTCTCAATTTTTCTCACTTTTTCCCTGATTTATTTTCTTGTGCTAGATTTTCAGTTAGTTTGTTCTTATTTTTCTAGCTCCTCTAAGTGTGATGTCACATCATTAATTTGAGATTTTTCTAACTTTTTGAGGTAGGCATTTAGTGCTATGAACTTTCCCCTTAACACTGCTTTTGCTGTCTCCCAGAGATTTTGGCATGTTGTGTTTCTGTTTTTACTGATTTCAATTTTTTTTTAATTTCTGCCTTAATTTAATTGTTTATCTGAAAGCCATTCAGGAGCAAATTGTTTAATTTCCATATGATTGTGTGGTTTTGAGAGATCTTCTTGCTATTGATTTCTATTTTTATTTCACTATGTTCCAAGTGTATGGTTGGTATGAGTTTAATTTTTTTTTTAAATTTACTGAAATTTGCTTTATGGCCAAGCATGTGGTCTTTCTTAGAGTATATTTAGTATGCAGATGAGAAGAACGTGTATTCTGTGCAGTTAATGGATGGGGTATTCTGTATATGTCTATTAGATACAACTGGTCAAGTGTCATTTTGGTTTCAATTATCAAGTCCGAATTTCTTTGTTAGTTTTCCGCCTTGATCATCTGTCTAATGCTGTCAGTGGGTTGTTGAAGTTCCCTGTTATTATTGTGTGACTATTTAAGTTTTTTCATAGATCTAGAAGTACTTGTTTGATGAATCTGGGTGTTGCAATGTTGGTGTGTGTATATATTTAGGATAATAAAGTCTTCTTGTTGAATTGAACTTTTGGACATTACGTAATGCCCTTCTTTGTCCTTTTTTACTGTTGTCGGTTTGAAGTCTCTTTTATCTGATGTAAGAATAGTGACTCTTGCTCTTGCTTGTTTCCCTTTTATGTGATAGATCTTTCTCCAAACCTTTACCTTGAGTCTATGAGCATCATTATGTGTGAGATGAGTCTCTTGAAGACAGAAGATTGATGGATCTTTTTTTAATCCAACTTGCCACTCTGTACCTTTTAACTGGGGACATTTAGACCATTTACATTCAAGGTCAGCATTAATATGTGAGTTTTTGAGCCCAGTGTGAAGTTGTTAGCTGGTTTCTTTGTAGTTTCTGTTGTAAGGTTGCTTTATAGGGTCTGTGAGCTATGTACTTAAGTGTGTTTTTTGGTAGCAGGTATCATTATTTCATTTACATGTTTAGAACTCACTTAAGGATCCCTTGTATGGCTTGTCTAGTGGTAGTAAATTGCTTGTCTGGAAAAGATTTTATTTCTCCTTTGCTTATGAAGCTTAGCATGGCAGGATATGAAATTCTTGGTTGGAATTTCTTTTCTTTAAGAAGGCTAAACTAGGCCCCCAATCTCTCCTGGCTTGTAAGGTTTCTGCTGAGAAGTCCGTCATTAGCCTGATGGGGTTCCCTTTGTATATGAGCTGATCTTTTACTCTAGCTGCCTTTAAGATTTTTTTCTTTAGTGGTGACCTTGACAAATCTGGTGATGATCATTTTGTATAGTATCTCACAGGTGTTCTCTGAATTTCTTGTATCTGGATGTCTATTTCTCTAGCAAGATTTAAGAATTTTTCTTGAATTATTCTCTCAAATATATTTTCCAGGTTGTTTACTTTTTTCTCCATCTCTCTCAGAAAAGCCAACAATTCATAGTTTTGGTCACTTTACATAATCCCAAATTTCTCATAGACTTTTTTTTTTTAATTCTTTTTTATTTTTGTCTGACTGGGTTAGTTCAAAAAACTGGTCTTTAAGCTCTGAAATTATTTCTTCCGCTTGGTCTAGTTTATTGATAAAGCTTTCAATTGCATTTTGAAATTCCTTAAGTGAGTTTTTGTATTCCAGAAGCTTTGACTGATTTATTTTTAAGATGTTTATATCTTCCATTTCCTGGATTGCTTTAGAAGTTTCTTTGTATTGATTTTCAGTCTTGTCTTGGATCCCATTGAGCTTTCTTGCAATCCATGCTTTGAATTCTTTATTGTTTCTGAGTTTCCATTTTGATTAGCGACCATTACTGGAGAGCTAGTGTGATTCTTTGGTAGGTTCACTACATTCAGGTTTTTCATGGTGTCAGAATTCTTACAACGGTTTCTCCTCTTCTAGAGACACTAGCACTTTCTAATTTTTAATTATTCTTTACAGGTAGGATTTTTGTCTATTTTCCTATAATATTATTATGTTTTTTCTTTCCCTTTCCCTTTCTCCCTCTTTCTAGGTTGTGTGACTGGTGGGTAGGGTCTTTTGGCTTTGCTCCCAAAGCCCTATGCACTTCTGCAAGCAGATTTTATATTGGGCTATGCGGTTTGACTTGTAAGCCAGTAGATGGCGCTTATAAGTAAGAGCCAGCTGCCGTCAATGCAGCTGGGTATATATTTCATCTTTGTTTACTGAGAGTAGCTGTATATTGCTTCAGGCGATGGGCTGATCCACGGAGTGCACAGTGATCTGAGCTTCCTGTTCAGCCCCGGGTTGTCAGGGGGCAAGATGGCCAGGCTAGGCCAAGCAGGCCCACTTACAGGTTATCCTGATGACAGGCACAAGCACCAGCACCAATGGAGAATCCAGTCAGCGGTTACCAAGTGCCTAGAGGTGTGCCTAGGCATGGAGCTGGGAAACCTCCTACGTCACAAGTTCTCTGCACGGGGGAGGAGATGGCCTAAACTCCTAATCCAAGAGAGTGGGTGCTCCAGATTCCTGGAGATCTGCCTGGGTGTGGAGTGCAGAGGGCCCCACTGCACCACTACATCTGCACAGGAAGGGCAGGCAACTCAGACTGCTGACCCTGGCAAATGGGTGCTCCTAGTATCTGGTGATCTGCCTGGGTGTGAAGTGGAGAGGGCCCCCCTGCACCATGATCTCTGCGTAGGAGTGGGGTGTCAGGCTGCTGTACCAAGCAAGCAGGTGCTCTGCATGCCTGGAGATCTGCCTGGGCATGAAGCAGAGAGGGCCCTCTGCACCTAGATCTCTGAACAGGAAGGGTGAAGTGACTCAGGCTGTCAATCTGGGCAAGCACAAGCTTTGAGTGTATGGAGCTCTGCCTGGACATGGAGCAGAGAGGGATCCATTGCACCACAACCTATTCCCAAGAGGGATGGGGCAACTCAGGCTGCCTGTCCATGTGAGCAAGTGCTCCGCATGCCTGGAGTTCCATTTGGGGGTAGAGCAGAGAGGGCTCCACTGCACCACAATCTCAGGGCAGCAGGCTAGGGAACCCAGCAATGACACATGCACACCAGTTCCAGGTTGCCAAGCCAGCCCTGGCAGCGTCTCATCACCCAAGAGAAATTGTAGCTGTAGCAGATCTTCTCTTGTCCCAGGCTCTTATCAGCTGGACAATGTCATGGGGACTGTTTGCCCATGTCCTCCTCCCTGGGATCTGGAGTACATTTTTCTTCTTGAATTAAAGCTCACAGAGTTTATCTTTATACACTATTTTGCTATTTCCAAGTGACCAAGGCACACTAAAAGCCTCTCATCCACCATCTTAACTTAAAAGTTCACGTTTAAACACCATGTATGTTGGAATCAGCTTTATTAATGGAAACTGCATTATCATTAAAACAATGGTTCTGGCCAGGTGTGGTGGCTCACACCTGTATCCCAGCACTTTGGGAGGCCGGGGCAGGCAGATCACTTGAGGTCAGGGGTTCAAGACTAGCCTGGCCAAAATAGTGAAACCCTATCTCTACTAAAAATACAAAATTAACTGGATATGGTGGAGGGTGCCTGTAATCCCAGCTACTCAGGAGGCTGAGGCAGGAGAATCGCTTAAACCCAGGAGTCAGAGGTTGCAGTGAGCCGAGATCTCACCACAGCACTCCAGCCTAGGTGACAGAGTGACACTCTGTCTCAAAAAAACAAAAACAAAAACAAAAACACATATATAAATTTTATATATATATATATATAATTAATTTTAAAAATAATGGTTCTGCAGGATGTACAGGTAGCATGGCACCAGCATCTGCTTCTGGTCAGGACCTCAGGAAGCTTTCATTCATGGTGGAAGGCGCAGGAGGAGCAGGTATGTCACATGGCGAGAGAAGGAAAGCTCAGTCTACTTCTACCTGCTCTCCAGCTCCTTTACTACAGCAAGAAAAGCTCTTGTTCATGTCACAATAACCTCCATATTGTCAAACTATTTTTTCATTTTTCAACTTATTTGACTTTTTGGTAACTTTTGAACCGGTTAATCATTTCCTCCTTCTTGAAATGTTCACCTCCCTTAACTTTTTAAAATTGAATTATTTTGAAATAACTGTAGATTGATATTCAGTTATAAGAAATAATATGGAACAATCTCAGGTAACCCCCACCTAGTTTTTCCCAATGGTAACATCTTAGAAAACTATAGTGTAACATCATACTCAGAATATTGACATTAATACACTCAAGGTATAGAACAGTTTCCTCTATTTTTTTCCTTTTATACACTGTTCTTTTGGTGTCAAACCAAAGAACTTATGACTAGGTCTAGATCCTAGAGGTCTTCTCCCACGTTCTTCTCCTCTGTTTGTCCTAATGTTTTACAGTTTTACTTTATTTATTTATTTATTTATTTATTTATTTATTTTATTTTATGTTGTTTTATTTTTTTGAGACAGGGCCTTGCTCTGTTGCCAGGCTGGAGAGTGCAGTGGTGCAATCTCATCTTACTGCAGCCTTCGCCTCCCGGGTTCAAGCAATTCTCCTGCCTCAGCTTCCCAAGTAGCTGGGACTACAGGCGCACACCACCCCACCTGGCTAATTTTTGTATTTTTAGTAGGGATGGGGTTTCACCATGTTGGCCAGGATGGTCTCGATCTCCTGACCTCATGATCCACCCGCCTCGGCCTCCCAAAGTGCTGGGATTACAGGCATGAGCCACCGCGCCCGGCCTACAGTTTTACATTTTACATTTAAGTTCATGGCTCAATTTGAGTTAGTTTTTGTATGAGGCTTAGGCTGGGGCTTTTTGTTTTGTTTTGGCCTATGAACGTCCAATTGCTCCAATATCATTTGGTGAAAAGTCTACCCTTCCTCCATTGAAGTACTTGTGCAAAAAAGTGGACATACTTACGCAGGCCTATTTCTAAGTTCTCTATTTTGTTTCAATGATCTATGTGTCTATCCCACCACTAACACTATACTGTCTTGATTATTATAGCTATATAGCAACCTTAATAGATAATGTCTGTTTTGTTCACAACTCCTCAACTCCTTGCAAGGTGCCTAGCAAATTGATACAAAACACATTTTTTTCTTGATTCATTTTTTTTATTTTTATTTTTTATTTCAATAGATTTTTGGGCAATAGGTAGTGTTTGATTACGTGGATAAGTTCTTTAGTGGTGGTTTCTGGAATTTTGGTGCACCCATCACCCAAGCAGTGCACGCTATACCCAATGTGTAGTCTTTTATCCCTCATCCCCCTACCACCCTTTCCTCCGAGTCTCCAAAGTCCATTGTATCATTCTTATGCCTTTGTGTCCTCATAACTTATCTCCCACTTAAGAGTGAGAACATATGATGTTTGTTTTTCCATTCCTGAGCTATTTCACTTAGAACAGTGGTCTCCAATTCCATCCATGTTACTGCAAATGCCATTATTTCATTCCTTTTTATGGCTGAGTAGTATTCCATGGTATATATATACCACATTTTCTTTATCCACTAGTTGACTGATGGGAATTTGAGCTGATTCCACATTTTTACAATCGCAAATTGTGCTGCTATAAACATATGTGTGCAAGTATTTTTTTAGTATAATTACTTCTTTTCCTCTGGATAGATACCCAGTAATGGGATTGCTGGATCAAATGGTAGATCTACTTTTGGTTCTTTAGGGAATCTCCAGGCTGTTTTCCATAGTGGCTGGACTAGTTTACATTCTCACTAGCAGTGTAAAAGTGTTCCCTTTTCACCACATCCACACCAACATCTATTATTTTTAAATTTTTTTATTATGGCCATTCTTGCAGGAGTAAGGTGGTATTACATCATGGTTTTGATTTGCATCTCATGGTTATTAGTGATGTTGAACATTTTTTCATATGTTTGTTAGCCATTTGTGCACCTGTGCATCTCCACTGGCAGTAGCAAGGGAGTAAGGTGGACTCTCTGAGGGTCCTTTGTTTTAGTTTTGTTTAGTGCACTGGTTTTGTGTTGGTTAGCCTCCAGCCGGGAGGTGGTGCTTTCAAGACAGCATCAGCTGTGGTATCACAGGGAGGATATAAGCTTGCCCTAGGGTCATGTGGATAAGTATTTGGGGTGTCTCAGGCAGAGGGTGGGGCCATAGAGCTTTCAAGAGATTATGTCCTTTTTCTTCAGTTACCAGGATGGGTTGAGAAAGACCATAAGGTGCTGGCAGGGTTGGTTGTGTCTGAGCTCAGAATCTCCTTAGGCAGGGCTTGCTGTGGCTGCTGTGGAGGATAGGAGTGTGGTTCTCAGGCCAATGGAATTACGTTCTCAGGGGGACTATGGCTGTCTCTGCTATGTCATACAGGTCACCGGGGAAGTGGGAGAAAGCCAGCAGTGACAGGTCTCACCGGGTTCTCACACAGCCCAAAAGGCCAGTCTCACTTCCACCATGCCCCAGCCAGCTGCACTGAGTTTATTCCCAGGCAGCTGGTGAGCAGGGCTGAGAACTTACCCCAGGCTACAAGCCTCCCCACTGAGAAAGCAAGTAGGGCTTTCAGGTTTCATGCTTCCCTGCCTGCCACAGTTACCCTGCTTGTATCCACACTACCCGTTTGCTCCCTCCCGTGGATTCTGTCCAGGAAACTTTGCATTCAGTTGAAATTGTTACGAAGTTCAGCTAGAAGTTTCCTTCTCCCTGTGGGCTTTCCCCAATTCCACTGACAGCCCACCCCATGGATTCCTGTGAGACAAAGTCAGGAATGGCTTCCCTGGGGACTGAGAGTGCCCACAGGGCTCTTCCCATTGCTTCCTATATCCCTGTATTTTGCTCGGCTCTCTAAATTCATCTCAGCTCCAGGTAAGGTCAAATCCTTCTCCCATGATCTGGATCTTCAGGATCTCCAGTGAGGATGTGTGTCTGGGGGCAAATGTTTCCCCTCTCACACTTTGGGCACTCACAGTTTTTCATCTGTCTCACAGAGCCTGCAGCAACAAGCCACTTCTTTGAAAGGATCTGTGGATTCTCTCAGCTTTCCTGGTATGCTCATGCGGTAGTTCTTGGAGCAAAAGTTCACGATTTGAGTCTCCGCACGCTACCCTGTCCATCCAAGTGGGAGCTGCAAGTTAGTCCCTCCTCCTACCTGCCATTTTTCCAGATGCAGTATTTTTGTGCCTTTAAATTTGGGGACACTTATTTATTGTTTGTTTTTGTGTTTTGAGACTGGGTCTCACTCTGTTGCCCAGGCTGGAGTGCAGTGTTTTTTCTGTTTGTTTTGTTTTTTAAGAGACAGAGAGGGTGGAGTACAGTGGCTATTCACAGGAATGATCATAGTGCACTACAGCCTCAAATTCCTTGGACTCAAATAGTCTTCCTGCTTCAGCCTCCTGAGTAGCTGTGACTATAGGCACATGCTACCACATTTGGTTACATTTTTTAATATTTCTTCAGTGGAGCAGAAATATATATTCTGGGTGAGGACAATGTTGGAAGCTGTGGTATCTAATAGAACTCTCCACGGTGATGGAAATTTTCTGTCTGCACTATCTGATATGTTAGCCTCTAGCCACATGTAGCTATTGAGCACTTAAAATGCAGCTGGTGCAAGTGAGAGCTGATTTAAAAAATTTATTTAATTTCAGTTAATTTAAATTTCAACAATCACCTATGGCTAGTGGCTACTATATTAAGCTGCACAAGTCTAGAGAGCGGACATGAAAGAGGACGACTAAAATGGAGTCAGGTCAAGGTCATTATGTTTCAAAAAGTCAGGAACTGCTAGGCCGATGGTTTGGAGTAATAAACCACTTGGACTTTGAAACACCCCAGGACAATGACATGAATGTTGGCAAGGAAAGATATGTGTTAGAAGCCAAAAGGTCTGGATTACTTTGGGGGCATGACCAGTGGCTAGGCAACAGAGATGAGCTGTGGTAAGTGATTGATTCATCTGGCATGGGTTAAAGTGGTGGTTCCAGCAAAGAAGACAAACAATGGCCTGGAAGTGGTGCACAAGTAGCATTTGGTGACAAGGGTGAGCATGTAAGAGAGCTTGTTCACCACACAACAAAGAATCTGGGGAACATAGTAGAAATATTTATGAGGAAAGAAAGACATGGAAAGAAAGGCTGGGATAAGAAGCACAACCTATAAGAATATGAGAGACAATGGAAGCAAAACTGCTCTCCAAAAGTCTGCCCAGGTGGCAGTAGAGCTGGTCTGTTGTTCTCCTTGGAAAAAGGTTCTGTTGCCCTAATTATATAGCTTTGGAAACTTTTTGGCAGGAAGATAACTTTTTGGAAGCAAGCAATGTATATTAAACTTTTCATAAAAATTAACATTTTGTTAACAAATGTTTTTTATTGTAAAATACACATAACATGAAATTCACTAATTTAACCATTTTAAAGTGTACCATTCAGTGGCACTTATTATATTCATAATCAATAAATGGTTTTGAACATAAAAAGGAGGTGGGGGACTTTTGTAGTGGTAGCCAGTGATAGGACTGTAGTGGGTTTCACTGTTCTCAAGGTTCCAAATGAAATGAAAGTATAAGGTCAAGATACTTCAGATTCACTGCTGGCTGAGGTACAGGTGACACAGAAGCAGATGGTGATTCTGGTTTATAGGCACTGAGCTGGGTGCAAATACTTTGTTCACTCAAAAATGTTGTATAAGTGAATATTGAGTACACTTCTCTCCTTTTGCTTCTGAAGAGCACAGTAACACATTATTCTGAGCCACAAAGTTAATTAACCCTCTGTTAGTCTTTTCTCATGTATAAAATTGACTAATATTAATAGTTCCATAACTGTCATGAAGATTAAATATATGTAGAATGCATTAGCACAGTGCCTGACACATACTATGCTCTGAATAAATGGTAGCTATTATCATTATTATGTTATGGTACTGATCCAACTCTGCCTTTTATTAGAGCTATTAGAACAACAGTCATATCCCCTCTGCTGAACTAATCTCATTAAGGGCCAGGGCAGTGCACATTGATCTTTTTATACTCCATAGATTCAACACATAGTAGGAAGTACAGACACATTTGTTGAATGGAATAATTCTTTTATGTCTACCTCCTTCTTCCTCCACGCCTAGCTGAAGTCTATATCAAGAGGTTTGGTTGTTAACAGCACAGGTTTTAGAGTCAGATATAGAGTTGAAATTTGGCTCTGCCACTTACTACCTGTATGGCCTTTGGCATATTACTTGATGGCTCTGACTCTTACACGTAACATCAAGAAAATAAATATCTACTTCATAGAATTAGATAACAAAATTTAGTAAAATACGATGCCTGTACAAATATTAATAGCTTCTTGAACAGTAATAATTCCTATTGCTATTATTATGATTGATATGGTTTGGATCTGTGTCCCTGCCCAAATTTCATGTCAAATTGTAATCCCCAGTGTTGGAGGTGAAGCCTGGTGGAAAGTGATTAGATCATGGGGACAATTTCTCCTGAATGATTTATCAACGTCCCTCTTGGTACTGTCCTCACAATAGTGAGTTTGTTCTCATGAGATATGGTCATTTAAAAGTGTGTGGCACCTCTCCCTTCACTCTCTCTTCCTCCTGCTCTGGCCAGGAGGCATGCCGGCTCCCCCTTTGCCTTCCACCATGATTGTAAGTTTTCTGAGGCCTCCCCAGAAGCCAAGCAGATGCCAGCATCATGCTTCCTATACAGTGTGCAGAACCGTAAGTCTGGTCTAGGTGAATGGTTCATAAAATCTCTTTTCTTTATAAATTGTCCAGTCTCAGGTATTTCTTTATGGCAATGCAAGAATGGACTAATACAATTATTAGTATCTGTTTCTTTTGGAAAAGGGGGCATACCCCCAGCTCATTCTAATGGGGATTAAGGAGTGGTTTGGTGAGGTGGGGCAAGATACATTCCCACTAGGGAATGGAACATGTTACTGCACCTCCAACTCATTCAGGGAAGATTTCCTAGAGTTAGGAATGCAACAAAGACACAAGAGAGTAAGAGAAACTGAATCAACTATAAATAAAACTGGCAAGTGGGTGACATTTGTTAGTGGTGTACACCTTCTTTCCCCAGGCCATTACCTCCTTCTCCAGTTTAAGCACTTACTGATATGCCCAGACCAAGCCTGCCATGTTGTCTACCAAGCTCCAGAACCTCCTCTTTCCCTCTCCTCTTCTAACCACTAAAAGTCACTTGTTCTGTAAGTTTTAGACTCCTGGGAACCAGTCAGCAGCTAATATGCTAACCTAATTAGTGGTCAGGTGTTAACAGGCTGCTAATAGTTTCTTGTTTCTTCACTATGCAGTGCTTTCAAACACCATATCTCATGAGAGAGGCTTGTGGTGAAAACTGAAGGCCTGGGAATGGGGAAAGGATCAGGTCTTTGGACAAAGAAAACTTTCCCGTATAGAGTAGGCAACTGCTTACTAAGCCCTTGGGTAGAGTGAGCCTTGAACAAAAGAAAAAGAATATGAAGTGAAATGAGCAGGCCCTTCCCAGTAAACTCCTTTGATGTTCTCAAAGTGGTAACAACCAGAATAAACACCTCAAAGTTGCTGACACCCCCTTTAGTGCTTACACATTACTCTCGTTGACAGTATCTTTTCTGATCTTTTCTCTCTTAAGGATTTCCTAACCCTTGCTTGCCTCAGATCCAGAGTCACTGCCACCTGCATTTGCCACCAACTGGTAGACCAGTGTTTCACTTTCTATCATCTTTGAGACTCAATTCCAATGGTAGGCTTGCCTTTCACCAGCCATCTATCACCAATGAACATTTATTGAACACCTAACATGTGTAAGGCTCTGTCTTTCCTTCTTGGCTACTATTGAGACTGTATAACGAATTGAATATATGGAATTTTATTCACAAATGTGCCACTAGTTATCTCACAGATGGAGACATGTTTAGGCTATTTTTTTTTTCCATGAAAGTATGCAACTTTCAATCGATTTACCCACCTGGTTCCTTTTTTTGAAAAGTGTACAAACACTAGAGTGATCAATCATCCTGCTTTCCCAGAACTGAGGGGTTTCCAGGGATGTTCCATGTTAAAACAGGGGGATCCTGGGCAAACTAGGATGGCTGGTTACACTAGAACATTTAATGATTGCCCACTGTTTACCTAGCATGACTTTAGGCACTGATGGGTTGTATTCCAGGCCAGCCTTAAATGAAAGCCAGGGCAAGTGATGCTTTAAGGCAGAAATGTGCTGGTAAGTGTTTCTAACAACCAGTTCTCTGGGTGAGGGTGAGGGGGATCCCTGAATTGTAGCATTTACTAATTTCTATGGTATAAACACACCCACCATGGCTAATTTCAAGCTAACAAAGTGATGTCATTAGAGAAAATATGTAGAACACCATTATTTAATATTTCCACCACACAGATAAAACCGACATGAATAACCTTATGAGCACAGATAGTAAAATGCAGCAAAATAATTAGAAAGTGATGAGTTTTGAGTTTGTATTACCTTTATTTTAATATAATTTATTTAATTGTAAGTTTATGATTTAATTTTTGGTAACGGCTTTGTTTAAATAGTCAACTTGCAAAATTCCTGAAAATTTAACCATCAACTTTCATGAGACAGTACTTCAGTTCCAGCACATCACTGAAAGGATCCTGGGAAAGTCACCCCTTTTCATCATGTTTATGTCTCTTTTCCACTGGTTTGCCACAAAGGCCTGAAAATCCACCAATTGAAATTTATTTCCTTGGTCTGAGCTCTGCCTTTAGTGTACTAAGAAGTGCAAGGCCACAAATAAGGACACTTATGTTCCAATCTAATCTCAGTCTAATAAATGAATTAGCTGTGTGACCTTGACCTATTAGGACCCCAAGTTCCTCATCTGTAGAATAAGGGGGTTAGATAAATAATGTTCTTAAATGACTCTTTCAGGCATGTTTGTGTGTGCATGTGTGTGTGTGTGAATGTGTGTGTTTACAGTTGCATTGCAGTATAATTCACATACAACAAACTGGAAAAGTTTATATAGTACAATTTGATGAGTTTGGACGGAAATCATCACCAAAAACAAGACAATGAGCATAACCATTATCCCCCAAAATTTTCTTTTGACGTTTTGGAGAGCATCCCTTCATTTCCCCGGTCCTGTCCTCAAGTAACCACTGATCCATTTTCTGTCAATAATAAATACTTCCAATTTTCTAGAATTTTAAAAAAATTGAATCATATGTGTTCTTTTTGTCTAGCATCTTTCCCTTAGCATATTTATTCTGAGATTCATTCATATTGCTGCACGTATCAATAGTCTGTTCCCTTTAATTTGCCATATTCCATTGTATGGATGTAGCACAATTTGTTTATTCACCTGTTGATGGACATTTGAGTTGTTTCTAGGTGTTAGCTATTAACAAAGCTGCTGTGAACAACTTTTAGGCGTTGTGTAGACAAATGCTTTCATTTCTGTTTGCTACATATCTAGGAATGAAATAGCTTGGTTGTACAGTAAGCATTTAACATTGTGAGAAACTGACATACTTTTTTCAAAGTGAACATAAGACTTTACATTCCTATCTAACAGTGTATGACAGTCTCATGACTGTAAATACTTATATGGCCAATCCTGTTTATTTTATTCTTTCTAGGGGGGTGTGTAGTGGTATCTCATTGTGCTTTTAGTTTACATTCCCCTAAGGAATAAAGATGTTGAGTGTCTTTTCATATGCTTATTTTAAAATATATATCTTATTTGATAAACTGTCTGTTCAAACTTCTGCCATTTCAAAAATTGTGTTGTCTTTTATAAAGTCGTATACATTCTTTATATATTCTAGATACAAGTTCTTTGTCAGATATGTGTTTTGCCAATATTTTCTTCCAGTCTTTGGCTTGCCATTTTAACTTTGCAGTAGGGCCTTTTGAAGAGCAAAAGTTTTAAATTTTGATGAAACAGAATTGATTAATTTATTTCATTTTATAGTTCATGATTTTACATGTCTTATTAAATAAATATTGCCAAGCCAAGGTGACTAAAACCTTCTCTTGTGTCTTCTTCCAGAAGTTTGATAATTTTAGCTCTCACATTTGGTTTATAATCCATTTTGAGTTAATATTTGTGTATAGTGTGAAGAAAAGGTTGAGAACCATTCTTTTGCAAATGGCTACCCAATTGTTCCGGCACCATTTGCTGAAAAATATTATCCCTTCACAGTAGAATCTGCTATGGCACCTTTGTTGAAAATCAATTGTCCATATGTATAGATATAGTTCTGAATTCTATCCTGTCCGTTGTTCTAAGTCTATCTTTAATATAACACTGTTTTGATTACTATAGCTTTGTAGTAAGTTTTTGATTCGGGTAGGATGAATAAGTTTTGAAATCAGATGGAATGAGCCCTCTAACTGTTTTGTTTTGTTTTTGAGATAATATTTCACTCCGTCGCCCAGGCTGGAGTGCAGTGGCACGATCACAGCTCACTGCAGCCTCAACCTCCCAGACTCAGGTGATCCTCCCACTTCAGCCTCCCAGGTAGCTTGCACTACAGGCGTGTAGCACCACACCCAGCTAATTTTTTTTTTTTTATTTTTTGTAGAGACAGGGTCTCACCATGTTGCCCAGGCTAGTCTTGAACTCCTAAGCTCAAGAGGTCCACCTGCTTTGGCCTCCCAAAGTGCTGGGATTATAGGGATGAGCCACCGCGCCTGGCGAGTCCTCTAACTTTATTCTTATTTTTCAAAGTTGTTTGAGCAATTCTCGATTCTTTGTAGTTTCATATGAACTTGAGATTCAGGTTGTCAATTTCTACTAAAAGAATGCCTATTGGGATTTTGCTTGGGATTGCAATGAATCCAGAGACTAATATGGGAATAATTGATCTCTTAATATTGTGTTTTCCTATACATTAACATGATATATTGCTCCATTTATTTAGGTCTTTGATTTACCTCAGCAAGCCTTCATAATGCTTAGTGCACAAGTCTTACACATCTTTTGCCAGATTTACCCTTAAGGATTTCAAATGTTTGATGCTATTATAAATGGTATTTTTAAAAATTTCCGTCCCTGATGGTTTGCTGCTACTATACAGAAATACAATTAATTTTTATATATGTATCTTATAGCCTGCAAACTTGTTAATCCCACTTAATAGTTCTAGCAGCTTTTTTGTAGATTCCTTAGAATTTTCTGTACAGAAGAACAAGTTATCTGGAAGCAAAACCAATTTTACTTCATTCTAATCTTTATTTTTCCCCTTATGGCAATGGCTAGAACTTCCAGTAGAATACTGATCAGATGTAGTGAGAGGAGACATCCCTGCCAAACTTAGGGAGTAAACCTTCAACATTTCACCAGTAGGCTGGATATTAGCTGTAGTGTTTTTTGTTTTTTGTTTTTTTCTTAAGTAAATCCCTATTTATAGGCTAAAAAACTTCCTAAATATTCTTAGTTATTATTTTTTTTATCAGCAGTGAATGTTGGAGTCTGGCAAATGATTTTCTTCTGCATCTATTGATATAATCATGTTTCTTCTTCAGTTTGTCCAAATGATAAATTATGCAAATTTGTGAATGTTGCATCATCCTTGCATTTCTAAGATGAAGCCCAATCGTTCATAATCATCAATTATATATTGCTGGATTTTATTTGCTAAAATTTTAAGTTATTTTTGCATCTATCTCTATGATAGATATTGAGGTATAGTTTTCTTTCCTTGTAATATCTTTTTCTGGTTTGGGTAGCAGGGTAATGTTGACCTCATAGAATGTTAGGAAACGTTTACTTCAAATTTCTCAAAGATTTTGTGTAGAAGTGGCATTTATTTTTTCTTCTTCTTTGTGTAGAAGTGGTGTTTGGTAGAATTCACCAGTGGAGACATTTATGCCTAAAGTTCCTTTTTGGGAAGGTTTTCAAATAAAATTTAATTTCTAGGTATTGGGCTATTTAGGTTTTCTATTTTTTTTCTTGAGTTAGCTTTGGTAGTTTGTGTTCTTCAAGGTATTTGTCCATTCAATCAAATTTATAGAATTTTGATATAAAGTTATTCATAATACTGCCTTATCTTTCTAATGTCTGTAGGATTGGTAGTGGTGGCCCACTCTCATTCCTGATATCGGGAAGTTGTGTCTTCTCTTCTTTTTTTTCCTAATCAACTTGCTAAAGGTTTATGAATTTTATTATCTTCTCAAAGAACCAACCTTTGGTTTCACTGATTTTTTTCTATTTTTTTTATTGTACTGATTTCTTTTTCTATTTATTATTTCCTTTCTTCTACTTACTTTGAATTACACTTGATTTTCTTTTTCTAGTTTCTTATTGTGGAAGCTGAAGTCAATGACTTAAAACTTTTTTTTACTAATATAGCTGTTTAGTACATTTCCCTCAAAGCACTGCATTGCCTATATTCTACAAATACATGTATCTTATGGTTTTTCATTCAGTTTAAAATACTTTATAATTTCCCTTAAGACTTCCTTTATGAGCCATTGATTATTTTAAAATGTGTTATTTATTTCCAAATATTTGGGGAATTTCCATATATCTTTATTTTTTAAATTTAATTCCATGTGGTCAGAGGATATACTTCATGTGACTTGAATCCTTTAACTTTATTGAGACTTGTTATATGACCCAGATATGGTCTATCTTGGTACATTTTCAACACACACTTGAAAAGAGCATGCTTTCTGTTGTTTGGTTGAGTATTACCGAAATGTTAATTAAATCAAGTTATTTGTGTTGTTCAAGTATTCTATATTCTGACTGATTTTCTGTCTCCTTGGTCTAACAATTAGTGAAAGAGAGGTGTCGAAGTCTCTGCCTACAATTGTGTATTTGTTTACTTCTTAGGTTCAGCCAGTTTTTGCTTCATGTATTTTGAATGTCTGTTATTAGATACATGTATAGTTAGCATTGTTATGTCCTCATGATGAATTAGCCTATTTATCATTATGAAATAGCTCTCTTTATCTTGATAATATCCTTTGCCTTGCAGTCTGCTTTCTCTGATAATTATATAGTCATTCTGGCTTTTTTAAAATTAATGTTAAACATCTTTTATGTTTAACCTATTTGTGTTTTTATGCTTAAAGTATGTCTCCTACAGGCAACATATAGTTGGGTTTTAAACAATATTTTTTCCATTCTACCAACCTCAGCCTTTTAACTGGATTGTTGTGAGACCATTAACTTTAATATGATTATGATATGGTTCTTTTTAAATCTACCATCTTTTTTTTATTTGTCCCAACTCTGCCTGTTATCCAATGTACAAAAAATTGTTGTTTCATATATTTTGCTCATTTTTTGAGTTGTTAAGATGGCAGACTAAATCTAGTAACTGTTACCCCATCATTGCGAGAAAGTGGAAGCACTCCAAGTTTTGTGGTTCTCATACTGATTTGTTGTTCTTTACATTATGGATGTTAGCCTTGTGATTTATATGCGTGCCAAATAAGTATTTTCAGTTTGTCACTAGTCTTTTACTTATATATATTGTGTACTTTTTCATAAAGAGGTTTTATGATGTTATCAAATCTTTCGTTCTTTTCCTTTGAGTTTTTAATGTCATGCTTATAAATCCCTGCCCCTATATTTTCTTCTAAACCATCACGTTTTAAAAGAATAAAAATGGCATTGTGATTTTTAGCTCCAGATTAACTGCAAGAACAAACCAGTAATCCTGAAAGGACCCACAGACCTTCCAAAGGAAGTGGACTGCTCCTGCAGGACCCAGGAGACACCCCAAATACTGTAAGTGCCCCATCTGCAGAAGTTGGAAAGGGAGACCCTCCTCTCCTGAACACACATCCCCACTGGAGAAGCTGAAGATCTGTTTGCGGGAGAAGTTTCTGATTTTACCTGGAGCTAAGTCAAGTTAGAGAGCTGAGCCAAGCAAAATACAGGGGTAGAGGAAGCAGCAGAAAGGCCCTGGGAGCTCGCTGGGTCCCCAACAAGCCCATTCCTGCCTGGCACCATAAGGATCCATCAGGAGGGTGGCCAGAGGAGCAGGGGGTAAAACTCCACAGGGAGAAGGAAATCTCTAGCTGAACTCTGTAACAATTTGAATGGCGTGAGAAGCCTCCTGGCCAGAACTCGGGGAGGGTACAAACCCAGCTTACAGACTTCACAAGTGGTAGAAGAACTAAAGCCCTTTTCTTTCGCAGTTGGGAGGCAGAAAGCCTTGGACAACTTTTCAAGCCTGTCTTGCCCTCTGTCTGAAAACAGACTCAAAACTGTGGCGGGTGGCACAGTACAAGTGAGACTGGCCCTTAGGTTTGCATGGGAACTGGGCGAGGCCTGTGACTGCCAGCTTTCCCCCACTTCCCTGACAACCTGCATGACTCAGCAGAGGCAGCCATAATCCTCCTAGGTACACAACTCCAGTGACCTGGTAATCTCATCCTCATCCCCTGCAGCCACTGTAGCAAGACCCGCCCAAGGAGAGTCTCAGCTCAGACATGCCTAGCCTTGCCTGCACCTGATGGTCCTTCCCTACCCGCCCTGGTAGCGGAAGACAAAAGGCATATAATCTTGGGAGTTCTAGGGCTCCGCCCACCGCTGGTCCCTCTTCACACTACTACAGCTGATGTTTTCTGGAAAGTGCCACTTCCTGGCAGGAGGCCAACCAGCACAAAAATAGAGCATTAAACCACCAAAGCTAAGGACCCTCATGGAGTCCACTGCGCCCTCTGCCACCTCCACAGGAACAGGCGCTGGTATCCATGGCTGAGAGACCCATAGATGGTTCATGTCGCAGGACTCTGTGCAGACAACCCCCAGTACCAGCCTGGAGCCGGGCAGACTTGCTGGGTGGCTAGACCCAGACGAGAGACAGCAATCACTGCAGTTTGGCTCACAGGAAGCCACATCCACAGGAAAAGGGGAAGAGTACAATATCAAGGGAACACCCCATGGGACAAAAAAATCTGAACGACAGCCTTCAGCCCTAGGCCTTCCGTCTGATAGAGCCTACCCAAATGAGAAGGAGCCAGAAAACCAACCCTGGTAATGTGACAAAAAGAGGCTTGTCAACACCCCTCAAAAATCATACTAGTTCACCAGCAATGAATCCAAACCAAAAAGAAATTCCTGATTTACCTGAAAAAGAATTCAGGAGGTTAGTCATTAAGCTAATCAAGGAGGGATAGAGAAAGGCAAAGCCCAAAGCAAGGAAACCCAAAAAATGATACAAGAAGTTAAGGGAGAAATATTCAAAGACCTAGACAGCTTAAAAAAAAAGCAATAAAAATTTCAGGAAACTTTGGACACACTTTTAGAAATGCGAAATGCTCTGGAAAATCTCGGCAACAGAACTGAACAAGTAGAACAAAGAAATTCAGAGCTCGAAGACAATGTCTTTGCATTAACCCAATCCAACAAAGACAAAGAAAAAAGAATAAGAAAATACGAACAAAGCCTCCAAGAAGTCTGGAATTATGTTAAATGACCAAACCTAAGAATAACTGGTGTTCCTGAGGAAGAAGAAATTTCTAAAAGCTTGGAAAACACATTTGGGGAAATAATCAAGGAAAATTTCCCCACCCTTGCTGGAGACCTAGACATGCAAATACAAGAAGCACAAAGAACGCCCGGGAAATTCATTGCAAAAAGATCTTTGCCTAGGCACACTGTCATCAGGTTATCCAAAGTTAAGACGAAGGAAAGAATCTTAAGAGCTGTGAAACAGAAGCACCAGGTAACATACAAAGGAAAACCTATCAGATTAACAGCAAATTTCTCAGCAGAAACCCTACAAGCTAGAAGGGATTTGGGATCCTGTTTTCAGCCTCTTCAAATAAAACAATTTTCAGCCAAGAATTTTGTATCCAGCAAAACTAAGTATCATATGAAGGAAAGATACAGTCGTTTTCAGACAAACAAATGCTGAGAGAATTCACCATTACCAAGCCTCCACTACAAGAACTGCTACAAGGAGCTCTAAATCTTGAAACAAGTCCTGGAAACACATCAAAACAGAACCTCTTTAAAGCATAAATCACACAGGACCTATAAAACAAAAATACAAGTTAAAAAGTAAAAATAAAAAACAAACACAAAAAATCAAAGTATGCAGGCAACAAAGAGCATGATAAATACAACTGTACCTCATATTTCAATACTAACATTGAATGTAAATGGCCTGAATGCTCCACTTAAAAAGATACCGAACTGCAGAATGTGTAAGAGCTCACCAACCAACTGCTGCCTTCAGGAGACTCATCTAACACATAAGGACTCACATAAACTGAAAGTAAAGGGGTGGAAAAAGGCATTTCATGCAAACAGACACCAAAAGCAAGCAGGGTGGCTATTCTTATATCAGACAAAACAAACTTTAAAGCAACAGCATTAAAAGAGACAAAGAGAGACATTATATAATGGTAAAAAGTCTTGGACAGCAGGAAAATATCACAATCCTAAACATACATGCACCTAACACTGCAGTTCCCAAATTTATAGAACAATTACTAACAGACTTAAGAAATGAGATACATAGCAACACAATAATAGTGGGGGACTTCGATAGTCCAGTGACAGTACTAGACAGGTCATCAAGGCAGAAAGTCAACAAAGAAACAATGGATTTAAACTATACCTTGGAACAAATGGACTTAACAGATATATACAGAACATTCCATCCAACAACCACAGAATACACATTCTATTCAACAGCACATGGAACTTTCTCCAAGATAGACCATATGATAGGTCATAAAATGAGCTTCAATAAATTTAAGAAAACTGAAATTATATCAAGCACTCTCTCAGACAACAGATTCCAGGCTTGCTCATTTTTAAAACTTCCGTCTTTCTAAATGCATCTTCACGTAAAGGATCTGTGTCAAGGCTGTGAAAAAGGGAAAAAATCTTGCATTAAGTCAAGCCAAGAGATGCCTACAGTAGCTTTCCTATTCCCATGGATAAGATTCCAATTCACACTTGCTCCATGGCACCACTGAGTTACTTCATCCACTCAGTTACCTACCTCCTCCTGCAGCCTTAGCACCTTTCCTTGAGTCTCAAAAGATGAAAGATAAAATTCTTAACTCTTTCTCTTGAAATATCAGTCCTGTCCCTCCCTGCCTTGTCCAAAGCCCTGCTCCATTAGTCCATTAGTTTTTACTCCTGTAGCTGCAACCTCTTCCTCTCTATGGGTTCCTTTCTATAGGCCTACAAATCTGCCTGTCTCAAAACAAGGCAAAAAAGGAAAAAAACAAATCCCTGCTTCTTCCAGTCCCACAATTGCCTCTAGCTACAACCCCGAATCTATTCTCCTTTTCATAAACTTCTTTTAAAGGTAATCTCATCTCTCTTTCTCCATTTGCTTATTATCTATCTCTTCAAGTCACTACAATATGGTTTCCAGCCCTACCACACTACTAAAACAGCCCTTGACAAGGTCTTCCATGACCTGCTAATTGCTAAATCCAGTGGACACTTCACAGTGCTCATCCTATTGGATCTCTCTGCTGCATTTGATACTGTTGAGCACTTCTTCCTTGAAATTCACTTCTTCTTTAGCTTTCAGGACACCATTCTCTCCTGGTTCTCTTCCTAAGTTTTCCTTTCCATATCCATCGCTTTAAAATTGGTGTTGTCTAGGGCTTATTCCCCAGAGAGGTTTTTCTCTTCTCACTTTTCCTAGTAGATCTCATGCACTTTCATAGATTCAGCTATCACCTCTTTGTGGATGATCACTTCCCAGGGCACACTCCTACATCCAACCACCTACCTACTAGAAAACTTCTTGAGCATCTGCCTCCCACCCCACCCTTCAAACTCAGTATGTGTAACCATGATTAAAACCCACTGACTACAAAAGAATGTACAAGCTCTTTCAAATGTGTAGCAAGGTATCACTTTTCGTTTTTAGTGGATAGAAGCTAATCTTTATCTAGCAAAGTGAAATGAGTGACCCTGTTAGTTATGTAATTGTAGGGTAAGTAGACATTTAATGCCATTGAAGTGTAACAAGACCTTTAGAATTTTTTGAGTGATTTAGCAAAAGTTGTCTTGCTTCCTGATAAGTAGAACTCGCTGTTGGGGAAAAAGTGGATCAATTTGCTTAGGAAGCCCAGAGGTCTTTTGGGAGTTAAGAGACCAGTTACCTACAACCTCTTCTTTCCAAATTTAGAATTAGGAATATGTATCAAGATGAGGAACAGCGTTTCATCCAAAGTCCTGTGCCTGGGAAGGCACGAAGACTCCGAAATAAAATTACCTTGAAGAAGAAGACTTAAGTAGTATCCCTGGCTCAAATCAAGGGCCTACATCTTTATGGGCAAGGCCAGGCTTCACCACATATGTACCTGTGGCTGATGAAAGGAGCTTCTCTAGACCCAGCCACCATGACATATATGGTACTTCATAGAACAACAGCTGCACATTTGGGTGAAGACTAAGATACCTGTAACTCTGCAGCCCAAGTGTAATGCCACTGCAGGCAAGGCTGGCAGGGATGCTGGACCAGCCAGGGCATCTCTGTCCAGTCACCAAGCTTCTGTTGGACTGTGTAGGGTCAGTTCTCAAGATCAACCCGATGTGGCAGTGAGAAATAGCAGCAACAGTAGAAGGCTTCTCCATCTAGCTTTGAAAGCAAAACTGGCCCCATCTTTGGGGCCAGTTTAGAAAGTTGGGGTGAGGAGATGCCTCAAAATGTACTACTACTAGGGCATGTGAGAGAAAAAGAGATGACTGAACTTGTATTGAGAATTCTGCTAACAGGTCTTACTCATCACACATGGCATACAAGGTCCTGACTAACTCCCCAGTCTCATTTCTTGACATACTCTGCTTTGCACTTTATGCTCCAGCAATACCAAAGTTCCTAGAGATACCCCAACCTTATCCCAATCAAGTACCATAAACCATGCTATTTATCGTCTGCGTACCTTTGCTCATGCTATCGCCTAAGTCTGGACTACCTTCTCCACTTTTACCCCCGTTGCCACTAGCTACAGTCCTAAGACTCGACTCAGGTGGCTCTTCCTCCAAGAAGCTTTCCCTGACCCTCCTGGGCTAGGTTGATTGTATCCTGCCATGGCTCTCTTAATAGCTCATGAGTGTGTCATTGCATTAATCAATTTATGTGCCTGTCTCTACTACTAAGACCACTGGCCCCTGAAGAGCACAGGTCATGTCTCCTATCTTATTTATTCTTGTCTCCTCTGCACCTGGCACATCTGTCTGGTACATAAGAGATATTCAGCAAGTGGAAAGATTATGGAATGAATAAACATTAGTATTTTTTTTTCCCCTTTGAGGCAACCTCCTCTTCTTTTCACTTGACCTTCTGAATGTCAAAAAACCTGTTGTTGCTTTTTTTTTTTTCTTTTTGAGACAGAATTTTTACTTTGTCGCCCAGGCTGGAGTACAGTGGCATGATCTCAGCTCACTGCAATCTCCGCCTCCCGGGTTCAAGCGATTCTCCTGACTCAGCCTCTCAAGTATCTGGGATTACAGGCATGGGCCACTACGCCCTACTAATGTTTTTGTATTTTTAGTAGAGACAAGGTCTCACCATGTTTGCCAGTCTGGTCTCAAACTCCTGGCCTCAGGTGATCGCCTGCCTTGGCCTCGCAAGGTGCTGGGATTACAGACACGAGCTACCGCACCCAGCCAAGACACCTGTTTTTTTGTTTTGTTTTTTTGTTTTTATTACATATCATTAACTGTCTCCTTGCCTTGACCCCAAATTACTAACTGATCTTCTATATGTACTTACTATATGCAAAGCACTGTGCCAGGAAGTTTACAGGGGAAAATAAGGTGAGGAATAGGATTCAGACCCTGCACTCAAGCAGGTCTTAGAAAATAACCTTCCTCCAACCTTTCCAATATTCAGATACGACTACCCATTCTAGGAGACTCTCCTGGATTTATTCCTGTCCAACTCACCACACTAAATGATCTATATATTCTACTCACTTTACTTGGGTAAGCATATATTTATATTGACTTCAGTTTTGTCTGATATACACTCTAACATTTAAAATGTATTTGAAGTCAGCAAATTGTGTCTACTTTGTATGTGTGTGTCCTTTATTTTGTACTCAGAGCTATTATTGCACACTGCTATCAACTGGATTGACAATTTTAAGGGTTTGAAGGTTGGACTGAAAACACAATGGAAGTGTATTGGTTAAAAGACAAAGCATGAGCAAAATAAGAAATGCCACAACAACTTACAATAAAAAAAAAATGGCATGCCATCACTGACAAAATGATTTCTCCTTTCTGCTACTTAGGAACTTTATTATAGCATCAACACTGTGGAATGCTACCACATTAAATTACTCTACATTTAAAGAAACATTAAGGTTGATTGTTGAGCTTATTTCAGCCTGTTGATAATAAAGATTCCATCCACTTCTTTCTGAGAAAGACACCACAGACATTCCTAACCTCTGAGGCTTATCATGTTGTAAATAATTCCCTTTGCTTGGGTAGGAATCACCACACTCTTGGGCCTTCAAAACTAACAGACTTCACCTGGCTAGTAGAGAACCAGCTTCTGTTTTAGCCAGACTCGTAATCAGGCTTTTATGCTGTTCTCATTTATCCATCAAATTGGCTTTGGAATGTAGAATTTTTGCACTCGGCCTTTACTTTCCATTATATGTTCCAGTTCTGAATGCCAGAAACGAACGGCCATTTGGTCACTGGTTAGCTGCCAACAGAGCACTGCTGTATTTTAATTAAGAATTACTTTGTGTATAATGCCAGCCTGCTGAGCTGACAGACAGACACTGACCAGAGGGGGCCAAGACCTCCATCCTCTGTAACTGCACCATTATAGCTTCATCCCTTGAGTGTTGGAAGACTCTCAAAATGTATACCTCAAGTCCTCTAGCAGTTAGAAGTGGAAATGGAAAGAGGGCAACATTTATAAAGTACCTCCTATGTGCAAAGGGGTTGTACTAGGCACATTCATAATTGCAGTCTCAATTCAATGCCTATGTTAACCCCAGATAGTCAGGTACTAGCATTATCACCATTTTTTAGACAAGGATACTAACATTAAGCAAGCATGGTCAGATAGCTAGTAGATGCTAGACCTAGAATTTAAGCCAAACCTAGCAAATCCTAAATCCTATGTTCTTTTTCTTACACCATGTTACTTCCTTTAGCAGGTTGATAACAGAGAAGACCGTCCTTTGCCTCTCCCTGATCATGTCCAGGGAGGATAGGCCTATTGGCAATTTCACTTACTTTACTAGTAAGATAAAGTAGGCTTGGCCTGCCCTCAGCTTTTCTTCTCTTTCCTCACTACAATGGGCTATGACCAAACCCAATATGCCTGTCTTGACCCCTTCCCTTCCACTTCCCTCGCCAGTGACTTACTAGAATGTCTGAAGTTTACATATTGGATGTATCAGTGCATCACATAACATCTGCACTCCAAAATCCTTGAGGTCGTTTCCACTTAAGTCTAGCAATGTTAGGTTCTCATCTCTGTTGAGGACAGAGGCGAGGGCTCCACAGCATGCATCTGTGAGATGACATTCTGCTAACCTGTGAGTGATCGAAGATTCAAGAAAGTAATCGCTTTTATCACAAGTTCCCAGTGGCCCTCCCTTTCAAATACAGTCTAGAATAGAGGCCCAGTAGACAGAGTCCCTGTGCACATACCACAAAGTCTGTAGTTTACAACAGGGGCATTTCAGCCCTTCACACAGCACCCGCATGCCCTCGTCCCCTAAGGCATTGTCACTGAAGTCAAGGTCTCTCAGGTGTTCATTGGTGTAGAGTGCATTGCACAAATCCTGACAACATGCCCCAGACAGGTGACAGGTCCACAACCTGCCAGGAAGTAAGGTAGAGAAGGCTGGCATCATTGCATCTGCCCTGGGTCACTTTAAGAATTGTGTTTGCCCATTAGAAAAAAAAAAAAACAACAACAACTTAAGAAATCAGAGTGTCATGCAAAAAAAAAATTCCCTTGGGCCAAGGCCAGGGAGAGACTGTGGAGAAAGAATGATTTATTCCCTGTAAATTATTTGGTTCTTCATTTACTGCTTCCTTGGAGATTTATTCACCAGGCCAAAAAATACTCATTTAATTTTGGGAGTTGCTGAAACATCAGGAAACTTTGCCCATGGCTATAGTCCACGATACTTACGCCAGATCTTTTAAATGACAGTCAGGCTGTTTTAATCCTTCACAGAGCAATTTCAGTCCCATATCTTCAATTTTGTTATTAATCAGAATCAGCCTTGTCAGGCTCCGGGTGGAGCTCAGGACTTGGGCAAGGGGTTCACAACAAGCTGCAGAGAGGGAATATTCAGAAAGCTTAGAGGGATGAGGAAGACAAGGTGGCTGTTATCTATGGCAGCAGGGTGTCCCACTGACTCTCAAATCCCAAGGCCCATGAGAAGGACAAGGACAAGCAGACACTTACACAAGATTCTCAATTATACCCTTTGTGTGCTGCAGACCTTCATAGAGATGCTGTACTCCTGTGTTCCCCAAGACATTGGCAAACACAAACAGCTCTTTTAAAGCCTGACTCACTTGTAAGAAAGAAGAGAGCTCCACACAGCTAGCATCTGTGGAGTGACAGGTGCTCAAGCTATCCAGAGAAAAAGAAAAGAAAAATCAGCCTCTGCCATCATTTTGGCTTCCTGGAAATGTTCTGCCCATCTGCCCACTTAGCTAAGTCCTCGCCATCCTTTAAGTTCTAGCCCCTGCCCTACTTTCCTCTCAGAACCTCTTCCTGAGGTGTCTAGCTCACAGTGACCTTCTCCTCTCCCCTGGGCTCATCTGGCATTTCAAATGATTTTGTGGAATTTGACACACATCTGTGTCCTAAGGACAGCCTTGTCATTTGCAGAACTTTTGGTAACTCCACTCACATCTAGCCCAATGTTGGGTACATAGTAGATACTCTTTATATAGTTAATATTTAACTGTCATTCCTATAAACATACACAGCTGTGGTACACTAGATAGACCATGAGATTTGGAGACAGATTTTGGAGTCACATTCTGACTTATTAGTAGTGTGACTGTGGAACAGTCATTTTTCTCCCTGAACTCCAGTTTCCTCATCTGTACAATGAGGATTTTAAAAATCCACCTTATATGGTTATTGTAAGGAGGGATTAAAGTGAGATAACTTCTAGCAAGCACCAAGCACATAGCAGGCACACAACAAGTTCAATAGTCATTACATGACACCAGATAAGTTCTAAGGAACTTACTCTAGTTTCTCCACTTTGCAGTTGGAATGTCTGAGACCCACACAAAGATACTTCACCCCTATGTCCGCCAAGGGATTTTCACTCGGGTCCAGCTCAGTGAGGTCTGGGTTGCAAATAAGAACACAAGAAAGATACCTGCAGACAGCTTCTGAGCCTTCTGGGAGAAGGCTAGCACATAACCTGAAGGGAAGGGTGTACAGAGACAGAATTGACCACTTTTTAGTGTACTACTCACTCCCTATCAACAATATTGCATGAACACAGAAAATCAAGACCCACAGATACAAGATGCCCAGTCTTGAGCATGTCACAGCCCCTTATCCCCATGGCAAGGACTTGGGCAATAATTTCATAACAATATGTCCCACAGTGGAAACTCAGTAAATGTTGACTGCCCAAGAAAAGGTTGAGAGAAAATATTAAGAAATCTAATCTCATTTTAAATCCCTGTATGAATTTAACACTCTATCTCATATCTTCTTTCAAATCCCAGGAGATGAATCCAATAATCATAAATTTTATAAGCAAAAGGTCTTTCTTGTGGTTCACGTCTATAATCCCAGCACTTCAGGAGGCCGAGGTGGGTGGGCTGCTTGAGCCCATGAGTTTGAAAGCATCCTGGGCAACATGGCAAAAGCCCATCTTTAAAAAACAAAACAAAACAAACAAACAAAACTAACTAGGCATTGTGGCACATGTCTGTAGTCCCGGCTACTCAGGAAGTTGAGGTAGGAAGATAGATTGAACTCAGGAGGCAGAGGTTGCAGTGAGCTGAGATCATGCCACTGCACTCCAGTGAGACCCCATCTCACACACAATAATAAGGTCCTTCTTTTCCTCTTATCTAAATATCATTATTAATTTGCCATCTTTAGAGAGGCCCAGCTCATAATATTATTTCTTTGTCACAAAGAGTGGTTCTTACTGATGTCCCTATCTTCTTAATCTTTGTTTCTCCATATTAAGTAGTCCAATTCCTTGAACCTTTTTCCATCAACTTTTTCTCCTATCGCTTTCAAGAATTTCTAGATATACACTACAGCCTTTAAATCTTTCCATTGTTTCTTTTCTTCTTCTTTTTTTGTTGTGGGGGGAGATGGATTCTGGCTCTGTTGCCCAGGTTGGAGTGCAGTGGCACGATCTCAGCTCACTGTAACCTCTGCTTCCCGGGTTCAAGCGACTCTCCTGCCTCAGCCTCCTGAGTAGCTGGGACTACAGGTGCACGCCACCACGCCCCGCTAACTTTCGTATTTTTAGTAGAGACGGGGTTTCATCATGTTGGCCAGGATGGTCTCGATCTCCTGACCTCATGATCTCCCCGCCTCAGCCTCCCGAAGTTTTCAAAGTGGATTTCAGAACACTCGAATGCTAAAGAGCTTTTGCTTAAAATAATCCCATATTGTGATGATTAATTTTATACGTCAACTTGGCTAGGCCATGGTACCCAGATATTTTGTCAAGTATTATTCTAGATGTTTCTGTGAAAGTACTTTTCAGATGAGATTAACATTTTAATCAGTACATTTTGAGTAAAGTAGATTATCCTCCATAACATGGTTTGGCTTCATCCAGTCAGTTGAAAGCCTTAATAGAAAAAGACTGACTTCCTCAGAAAAGGGAGTTCTACCACCAGACAACCTTCAGGCTCAAACCACAACATTGACTCTTTCCCAATTCTCTAGCCTGCTGGCCTACCATTCAGATTTTGGACTTGCCAGTCTTCATAACCGCATAAGCCAATTTTTAAAAATAAATCTGTTTCTGGCTCTGGCTCTCTCTCTCTTTCTCTTTCTCTCTCTCCACACACACACACACACACACACACACACACACACACAATTAGTTCTGTTTCTCTGGAGAACCTTGACTAACATGTATAACACTTTTTTTAAATTAATGTGATTATCGTGGACTTGAAGTCAGACACATCTGAGGTTTGAATTGGGCCTTTGCCATATTTTTTACCCTGACTACATTGGACCTCCTCCATTTTCTCATCCGCAAAAATAAGAATAATAATCTGGACCTCTCACAGCTATTGTGCAGAGCAAAACAATTTGTGCATACTCAGCACAATGCTTACTACTCAATAATTCCTAAACATGAGTTATTATTATTGTTATTGATAATATTTCCACTTAAAATGAAAATTGTCTTCCTAAACTTGTTACACAGAAACAACTTTAGGGACTGCCACATTTATTCCTCCTCTTCATGACTCCTTGAAATGTGTTTTGATCCTAAGACATCCGTCTTGAGTTGCATATTTTTCAAATATTCTTGCAGAATGAAAACTAACAGTTACAACTTACTTGAGCTTCTGTAATTTGCAATTTGTATCTTTTAAGCCTTCACAGAGCAATTTCAAAGCTGAAGCTTCCAGTTTTGTCTCACTAAATTCCAGTTCGGTGAGCCACTGATTGGTGCTAAGAACAGCTGCTAGAGCCCCACAAGAAGAAGAGATAAGGCGCCAGAAAAACCTTTAGAGAACAGAAGAATGAACTCATTACCATATTCACACTCTCCTCCAACAGAAATAGAAATTGACCCCCAAAATAAGAATATCAAATAACAAATTATCCTGCTACAATTACCTCAATGTCTGTAATACACAGTTGGGCTGTTTTAATCCTTCACACAGAAGTTTCATTCCTGAATCTTCGAGGGTATTTTTTACAAATTCTAAATCTGTCAGATGCTGGTTAGTTTCAAATACTAAGGAGAGGTCCCTACCACAAGAAGCTGTGAGGCGACAGAAAATCAAATCCGTCTGTGTGGAGAAAAAGTACATTTCATAAACAAACAAACAAAAAATAGGATATCTTTAGAGATACTTGCTAGCACCTTGCTGATGTAATAAATTATTTCAATTCATTCAATAATTAATATATTGGGTGCTTAGCACTGTGCTAGATGTTGAAAACACAAAGATAATTAAGACACAGACTAAACCCTCAAGGAATCCCCAGTTGATGGAGAAAAATGACAAGAAAATCACAGATTACAATACAGTGTGAAAAGTACTGCCAGACATATGCACAAGTTGTTATGGGGACATAAAAGGGTTGCACAATTCAGCCTAGCTTGACGTGGGGTCTGCAGAATCAGGAAATACAAGAGGAAGAAATGTTTGAACACTATCATGAAAAGGGAATAGAAACTGTATAGGAGTTAGGTGAATGAAGAGAATGGGAGTGGAGAGAGCAGGAGGGGATGAGGAACAATCTGTACATGCACAGAGTAGCCTGTGCAAGGGCCACAGAGTAACACAGAAGATGATTCGTTTGAAAAACTAAAAACTACTTGCTCTGGTCTATCTTAAAAGACTATATAACTATTAAGAGGGATTATCACCCAGGCTGAAGGAAGGGTAGGATTATAGAAGTACTTTCCAAGTACTTAAAAATTATTTACAATGATCAGCTGTTACTGGGAGAAACTTTTTTTTCAATTTTGAAAAACGTAACACATGTTTATTATAAACAATTTTACAATAGAGAAAAACGTAAAGAATATTTTTTAAAGTACTGTATTCCTATTACCCAAACATAACCACTGTTAAAGTGTTAGTATATAACTTTCCAGATTTGTGATGTATGCATACATATAGTTAGTTATATGCTCTTTATAACAAGCGAAATTAGAGAAAAATGTATTTTAAAAAGTTAAAAACTTTTTTCGAACCTCCAGTCCAACCCCACTTCCCAGAGATAACTAATGTTGAGTCTGCTATATATCCTCCCTCATTCTGTTCTCCAAGATTATGGAAACATAAAAACATATGCAACCACACATACATAATTTCAACATTTTACAAATATGGGATCATAGAAAACATTACTCTTATAACTTTACATGCCCTTTTGTCATTGGCCATCATCATAGACCCATAGGTAGAAACAGATTCAGTTACAGTACGATGTCATATGATAAGTAGCAACGTTGGACTCGACCTGAGATTTGTCTGGTTTGTCTTGTGGGTCTCAGAAAGTCATCCAAGTTTTTTTGGTTTGCTTGTTTGTTTGTTTGTTTGAGACGGAGTCTCACTCTTTCGCCCAGGCTACAGGGCAGTGGTGTGATCTCCGCTCACTGCAACCTCCGCCTCGCAGGTTCAAGCGATTATCCTGCCTCAGCCTCCCGAGTAGCTGGGGCTACATGTGCGTGCCACCACACCCGGTTAATTTTTTGTAATTTTAGTAGAGACGGGGTTTCACCATGTTAGCCAGGATGGTCTCGATATTCTGACCTCGTGATCCGCCCACCTCGGTCTCCCAAAGTGCTGAGATTACAGGCATGAGCCACTGCGCCTGGCCGAAGGTTTTAAGAGACATATTCATATCCCTTTGATGGAAGATCTCTGATATTTCAGGTTTTCGTATAAAGGTGTATTTGTGCTACTCCTAACCCTCTCCCACAGTTGCTTCAAGATTCAAAAAGTTTCAGTGGGAGAGGAGTGGGAGAAGGGGTCATGGGAGGAGAGTGAGGAAAGAGGAGCTGGGGGAGGAAGGGCGGGCCAGGATTTGTTAGGGTGTCTGGGATGTTTAGCCCTGAGCAAATAGAGAATAAGCTCCGCCCCTGGCTCCACCCTCTTCCCCCAAGGGCAACTGAGGGGTTGGGGCTGTTTCCTGCTCTGGAATATTCCATTTGGGGGGCGAAACTCCCCTGGCATGGGACAAACCATTATGGTGGGGAGGGATGAGTCTTCAACGTGTTCACAAATACTTTTTTTGGTTCTAAGTCCTTCCGGACCACTCCTGTTTCTTTCAGCCTTCAAGGTCTCCCAACCATGTGGCGGGTTCCCTTATGTCCCAGTGGAGTGGCAGAGGCCATCCTCACTCACTCCCTTTCAACCCTACAATCTCTGGAAATTGGAACAGTCCCAGTGTAAAAGCCTCCACGGTTGGCCCTGAGGCTTCTTTTCCCTCGAAGCCCTAGAAAGAGGCCACCCTCTCTTCAGGCGTGTTAGGCAGTGAGGTTGACCTGTACTTCCCCTGGCCCTTGGCTGAAGAGGTGAGGCCTGGTGGGAGGTGCCCTAGGGTAGGACTAGCCTGTCAGAGGGTCATTAGGAGGGTCTTGTCAGAGAGTGGAGGGTGGGGGCAAGAGGGTGGGAGAAGACTGATGAAGGGAGGGGCTAAGGGGGAAGAAAGGAACCTATTGGCTGCTCCATCAACACAGGGCTAGTGAAACCGTTAAACCCCTAGGCCATCATGGCCTTGAGACCTGAGGACCCCAGTAGTGGGTTCCGGCACAGCAACGTGGTGGCCTTCATCAACGAGAAAATGGCCAGGCACACGAAAGGCCCCGAGTTCTACCTCGAGAATATATCCTTATCCTGGGAGGAGGTGGAAGACAAGCTCTGGGCCATCCTGGAGGACAGCGAGGTGCCCAGCGAGGTCAAAGAGGCCTGTACCTGGGGCAGCTTGGCCTTGGGCGTGCGCTTTGCCCACAGGCAGGGACAGTTACAAAACCGCAGGGTGCAGTGGCTGCAAGGCTTTGCCAAACTGCACAGATTAGCTGCGATGGTCTTGGCCTCAAACCTGACGGAATTCAAAGAACAGCAGGAGATGGAATGCAATAAGGCGACCTTCCAGTTGCGGATAACCCAGACCAGCCTTGCGGAGGCGCAGAGAGAGCGGGACATGCTGAGATGGAAGCTCCTCCATGCTGTAAGATCCCCCGAATGGCCCCTGCCCAATGCCCCTGCCCTGTCCCAACCTGCCCGGACCCCCTGCCCTGTCCCCAGAATGTGTTTCAGCTCTGCCTACTTCTCTCCAGGAGCTGGCATCTCCCCAGCGGCAGGGCCAGGCTACAGTGTTTCCAGGCCTGGCCACTGCCAGAGGGGATTGGACAGAAGGAGCAGGTGAGCAGGAAAAGGAGGCGGTGGCTGCTGCTGGTGCTGCTGAAGGAGAAGGAGAGGAGAGGTATGCAGAGGCGGGGCCTGCCCCTGAGGAGGCCTTGCAGGGGCTGGGAGGAGGCTTCAGGCATCCTCTGGGAGCTGTGGAGCAGGCAAATTACACCTTTGGGGGGCAGAGGGAGCAGGATCTCAGGTCAGCACAAACAGCCCTGTCTTACTTCTCTGGGCCTGGGTCCACAGCCTCACTGGAGCCTCTTCCTGTCCAGCTCCCTACCTCATTCACATACTCATACCCATGCCCTTTGTCCGCCTTCTCAGCCATACCCACTACACCCCCTTCACCAGCAAAGGTCCCAGCACCGGTTCCAACTCAGATGCCTTCCAACTGGGGGGCCTCTGATGCTAGCCTGTGGTCTGATGTGGGGGCCCAGGGAATAGACCCTCAAGAGCCCCCAAGAGACAGGAGAGACTCCGAACCTCATCAACAGAGAAGACCTCCAGTGTATCGCAGGCCAGGGGACTGGGACTGCCCGTGGTGTAAAGCTGTGAATTTTTCACGGAGGGAAAATTGCTTCCTCTGTGGGAGGCGAATCTGGCTGCAAAGGCCTCAGTAAATTCAGAAATGTAAAATAGAACAGAAATGTATCTCAATGGGAAATCAGTCTTCAGGGGGAGAGGGGAGGGGTGGGAGGGGGACTGGGTGAAGTGGGGGAAAGGGGATGAGTGGGAAGATTGGACAATGGGGTGGGGGGACGTGGGGTTGTGGGTGGGAGGATGTAGATGACAGGCAGGGAGAGACATGTTTTAATGACTCCCTTTGTATTTCAGAGTATTAGTAGTCAACACTCCAGAACTACTGCAGTTTTTATTTGTGTGTGTGTCTCTAGCTCCCTATCTTAAGTGCCTGGTGGACCTGGGCAGTATGTAACACCTCCACTCCCTCCCTTCATGTAGGCCTTAGATAATTGGAGCAGGAGTGGATATTTGACCAATCCTGAGCCAAATGAATTTTTTATGTTAGAAAATCTGAACAGACAGGCAGATTCCACAGTCAGAATGGTGTTGGGCAATGAAGCAGTGGGTCACTTGGAGTTGGGGCCAGGGTCAGAGCCATGGACACCAAGGCCATAGCTGAGGCCTGGCCCTGGCTGTGGGGAAACAGAACTGGATGCTTTACAGAGTCAAGTGTCTTTTAGAGGACACCAGTATGAGGTTTCAGGGAGCAGACAGGCATAGAGGAGTTCATCCTGTGACTCCAGAGAGAGGGAGAGAGTAGTGGTGGCCCAATCACTTTTCACTTCCTGTAGTTGTGCTACATGAAAATCTACTTTACACAGATCCCCTTTACTTTAAACTAATTTGAGTGAGTTTCTGTTCTGAGAGCAAGATTATTTCCAAGTCAGACGTTTGTACCAGAAGAGCAATTGTGAACAAAAGACCATTAAAGAAAATGGTGGGACTTGCTGGGGAGTTGCATCAGGGTGTGGTGAGCAGTGGAGATTCCTGAATCCCAAGAGTTTCCATGAATGAACTGGATAGGAAGTTTATTCATGCTCTGAGTGAGTTATATCACAAGAAACAATCAATTCATGCTCTGAGTGAGTTATAGCACAAGAAACAATCAAAACAGGCCTGGGATGAACCCCAGGTTCATCCTGACTCAAATCAACACAGCAGAGATTTGCCACTCCTAAGGGAATCCCTTAGACCTACCTACAGAAGACACCAGCATCATGCAGGTGCAGACTGCTATGACTGTATGGCCCCATGATAGGAGAATCCTTTCCAGTACCCAGTGAGTAGAACCTGGGACAGTCAGATCTGAAAAGAGAACCGCCACTGCCAAGGAGGTGAATCAGCAACTGATAGTGCTCAGAGGGTTTGCTGGTCTAGACTATGAACCAAAGCATGGTGCCATCTTGAGAGATTCTGTCCCCCAACCCACCACCGCAATGATAAATGTGGGAGGGAAATCTGGCTACAAAGCTCTCAGTGAATTCAGAAATGTAGAACAGAACAGAAACATATCCCAATGGGAAATCAACTTCTAGAGGGAAGGGGTGAGGTGGAGGAGGATAGGAGTGGGTAGGGTAAGGGGGTAGGTGACAGGTTAGTCTGCTTCTCTCCCTCTGATGACTAAGTTTTGTTGATGGGGGCTACATGTATGTTTTAGCCCACAGGTGGAAGGATGAGAAGGAGCTCCACCTGGACCAGACTGAGACACAACTGAAGGAGCCCTGGACATTGCCCAGGACCTGTGGACATAGAGACTAAGAAGCCGTCATGGCCCTGGGACATCTCTGCTGCAGCTAAACTTGATTTTTAGGTTTTTTCCTGTTGGGGATGAACAATAATCAGGATTGAGGGTCAGGTTCCTAGCCTGCAGTTTTCAGAAATGTCTTTGAGTTTCTTTATACATCTCTAGGGCAGGGTTTCCTAATCTCAGTACTCTTGACATTTGGAGCTGGATAATTCTTTGTTGCAGGGGGCTGTCCAGTACATTGTAGGATGTTTAGAAGAATTCCTAGCCTCTACCCACTAGTTGCCAAGGGCATCCACCCCTCAGAGCCCGGGTTGTGACAGCCAAAAATGCCTCCAGATACTGCCACATGTCCACTAGAGGGCAAAATTGTCCCTGGTTGGAAAATGAGGTACTTAGGAGTAGTCAGAACAGGGGAAGAATTAGGAGAAAAAGGTCAATGAAGCTGAGGGGCCCTCTCATATAGGAGCTGAAAAGTATCCATTGGGTCTGGCATTTACTTTGGATCTTCCAGCAGATCTAGGGGAGTGGCAGGGGCAGAAGCCAAACTGCAGAAGTGAGGAGTGAGTGAGGATGATGTGGAGTCAGTGAGGGAGGCTCTTCCTCAAGGATTCTTGGCTGTGAAGGGAAGGATTGAAGTGGGATACTCAGTTGAGAGAGGATTTTTTTTTCTTTCTTTCTTTCTTTTTTTTTTTTTGAGACGGAGTCTCGCTCTGTTGCCCAGGCTAGAGTGCAGTGGCGCAATCTTGGCTCACTCCAACCTCTGCCTCCCGTGTTCAAGTGATTCTCCTGCCTTAGCCTCCCGAGTAGCTGGGACTACAGGCATGTGCCACCACGCCTGGCTAATTTTTGTAATTTCAGTAGAGATCATGTTAGCCAGGCTGGTCTCGAACTCCTGACCTCAGGCAATCCACCTGCCTCAGCCTCCCAAGTGCTGAGATTACAGGCGTGAGCCACCGTGCCTGGCCGGTTCTTTTGAATATGGGAGAAATTTGAGCCATGGAGAAGGAGATAGCTGAAGAAAGCTTGAAAATGCAAAAAACATGTGAAAGAATGTGGTAGATTTTGCATACTGTATCAGAGGCATGGCCCCTGTATTGTTAAATGAAAAAAAAAAAATTCATGGACAAGGTCGCGTTTGTTTTTGTAAAAAAAAAAAAACAAAAAACAAAACCCAAAGTTTTGTGTGTATATGAATGTTATAAATTTATATATTCATGTTTGTCTTATGTTACAGTTTTATGTTTGTGTAAGCATATAAAATGGTCTGGAAATACATTTAGCAAACAAGGTACCTGGCGGGCTCAGGGTCAGGGGATAGGAGGCAGCAGGGTATGGGGATATAGGGTGGGATGGGGTATGGGGCAGTTGGGTGGAGGGCTTTTCTTTCTTTATATACTTCTGTGTTATGAAAGTAAAATAAGTATTCACAAAAATACAAAAATAAGTGAATTTACTGGCTTGGGTGGCTTGGGTTGCTTGGAAGGGCTGCCTTTTCCTTTGGGACTGGAGGAAAGAAGAAGAGCAGACATTGATCTACAAGGCAAAGGGGTGTTAAAACAAGGGGGCACCTGCTTGTGTGTGTGTTGTGGACAAAGTGCTTGGAAGTAAGTGAAGATGGAAGGGCAGGGCAGGGGTGGGATCCTCTTCAGGTACTTTGGGGAATAACTAGTGGGTGAAGATGGGAAATGGAGGGAGAGAAAAGGATCGTCAAGCTGCATGGAGTAGGATAGGACCCAACTGAAAGAAAACTAAGGGGGAGAGCAGTGGCAGTCTAGGAGGAAAAGGGGTGGCAGATCCAAGTGGGGCAGCACACCCAAATCTATCTCTCAGGTGTTAAAACCGTCCACTTACTCATTACAGAAAAACAGTACATACAAAAGGGGAAAAGGCAGGATGGGCGGGCAGAGATCTGTGCCTGACTCCTTCCTGCTCCTTCTAGGCCTGTAGCACATCTCTTCATTTGTTGCTCCACTGTGGAGAAGCCGAAAACTAGCTATATTTTATTTTCAGGTCCAGTCAGCTGGGAGTGCAATTTCTAGCAACCTAATCTTTACCTGCAAATACCTAAGAGTTTAAAGCAAAGTTCAACTTACCTCAGGTCTTTGATTTTACAGTATGGATTACGCAGTGCTTGGCAGAGCAGGTGTAGCTGAGACACTGGCAAACTGCACAGCTGAAAGGACCTAAAAGAGATGAGGAAATAAAAAGTAATTTAAAATAAAACTTTAAGTAAAAGGCTTATTTGACTTTTGTTACTTTGCTAGTAGTACTAATTTACCCCTTCCCAAAACCTTAAGAAGTATTACCCCATTTTGCAGATAAGGAAATTTGGGCACAAAAAGTAATCTGCACAAGGTCACATAGGTAGGTACAGAACTGAGGTCATTACTCAGGTCTGACTCCAAAACCATGTTACTATGTGCCAGGCACTGAGGTATGCACTTTATTTTCACAAATTATCTTATCTGGCCCTTAATCCAATAACAAGTATTATAATCACCGTTTTGCACATGCTCTGAGACATCAAGTGACTTGCCCAAGCTAACTTTACAATATAACTGGTTCTTGGTTGTTAGTACTAATAGAAGAATTAATAACAATAATTAAAAACCAGGAAAGCTCAATAGTAAACTTTTACATAGCCAATATGCTTGGGAAAGAAGAATGTTGGGTTAAATTTTTGATAAGAGTTTAAACCCTCTGACAAAGGCAATAAGGGTTATGGGGGAGGACTCCATCTAAGGTTGACTTTCTGAAAACCCAGAATGAACCAGAAGATGCTTTGCTTCCATCAGTGTTTCAACTTTAAATGTATCAGTCCATTATTTTACTTTATAATATACAGCTGGAATAAAGCTGTATATTATATACATACACAGAATTGGTCAAGGCCTTGTAGGCAAGGTCTTTCACAATTCTGAGTCCATTAAACCTCCCCCTCTAGTTCCAAACACAAATTTTTGTTAATGCCTCCCTCCCTCTCATTTCCCTCAAACCCACATACCCCATGCTCATTTCCACCTTTATGCTATTGCCCACTCAAGAAATACAACTATAAGTGATACAACTTGAGTTATTTCATTCCTCAAGTGGAGCTTTCTTCTGATCCCTCTCCTCCCAGTCCCCTGCCCCTCAACTGGCCTGAAAACTAAGGGAGAAGCATTATCAATCTTAATCCATATTGAGAACTGACTTACAGCATTTTCTAGATAACACAGGTATAAGTCTTCTTTGCTGCTTTAGTCAATAAGCCAGTGGGACTGTATTTTATGGTATACAGAGTCCGTATTATAAAAGTAATTTACCTAAGCCTCTTTCAACTTCAGCTCATGACCTTCTGTGAAGTTGCAAGCTCTGGTGGAAATAACCAGGATTTATAGCAAGATCATACAGGAGTGTACCTCTGCCCCTTACTAACCTGAAGTTCCGTGAGGCCTCAGTGATGAAGTATATGTAGAGGAGAGTGACAACCAATTGAAAGTTAGGTTTTATACCTTTTTCCAGAATGGTCATTACACCAAAATAGCAGAGTCCTGAATGATCAACTTGATGACCTTACATGCTCATAACACTTTAGAATTACAAACCACATCCACACAGTGACAATGAATACTAATACACACACACACACACACACACACACACGCACACACACACAGAGTGACTAGTACAGTCCCCATTGTCTGGGAAGGCCAAAAACTGGAGGAAAGAATGGATATACACACTGATTAAGTGTCAAGGCTAGTGGCACGAATGTTGAGGCTCGCTCTTCCTCTTCAAATCCAAGTAGGTGCTGACACGTCAGAGACACTTGACAGGTGACTGTGACTGCTTTTTACACAGAAGGACATAGCCGGAATGTCCATTTTTGTATAGGTAGGTTAAAGCAGTATAATTGACTGTAAATCATCAATTATCCTTTTTGCATTTTCTTTTTCCTGAATCTCATACAAACAGTGAAACAGGTCCACCAGCTCAATCTGTAACCTAGAAGCCTTATCCTTTATTTCTCTCTCAGTCCACTTCAGTAACCCCTCTCGAAGTCCTGGGGAAAGTTTTATTCCAAAAGTAGTTTCCACAGCCTTTCCTTTCCCTTTATGTAAGAGGCCAAATAAGAATTGCATCATTAGTGATGAAAAACCTTTTCCATATTGTTAGAACATTTCTTGCCACATTTTCTCTGCTTGATAAAAAAAAAAAAAAAAATCCAGCTATTGTCATTCTTCAGGGCATGGAAGACAGCAGTCAAGAACTCTTGGAAACTGAAGTGAAGGAAAGTATAGACACTGACAGCTCCTTCAGCCTTTTTCAAAAATCGACCGAGAAAAATGCAGTTGGTATCACACACTCCTATCCCATGTCTTCTGAGGTCACTGACTGCAAACAAAACCTGATGGTTTTGCAGACCTTCTGCAGCCAAATAGCAAAGACCCCACAGGCAACTTTGTCCCTCCCATACTGAGATGCCTGTAAGGGTTTTGAGGCACTTGGAAAAGTAGAATAAATACACATCAGTCATGGTCTGAAGTGACCTCAAGAGAGTCCTGTCACCATCTCCCTGTGACTGCAGGACACTGCATATCATCCAGGAGACGATGGGAAGTGAAGACATAAAGTCAAGGTCCTCATTCTCTCAAAGATCGTAAAAGACTTTCATTGATGTATTAGCACCTGAAAACTGGCTCAGTAAATATGCTGTCTTTTCAGTATCTGTAAACCGTAAGATCTCTGCCTGGATAGGTTGTTTTAACAGAGTGGAGCTTCATGGTTGTAGGCCGGGCAGTTATCAGGAGGGAGGAATCAGGGAGCAGTTTTTTCCTCACAAAACTGCACAAGAGACCCTCTACTGGCTTCCTCTCCTGGGGGTGAACACTAAGATCCTCTTCTTGGTCACCAACAGGGTCCTGCAGGTCAGGAAATCCATCGAGAATGAACAGAATCTTCTCTGGATATATGAGAATAGTGTCCAAGATTGGTCCATTTATATCTTGAAAAGTGTTAGTGATAAGGTCAGCAGCACTAAGGTTAGCAATATGGCAGATTTCTCTCAGTTGACAGAGATGAGATAGTCAAACCTCCCTGGAGTGACCGTTCCTGCTGCCCAGTCAAACATGAACTTGTGCACCACAGCTGTTTCCCAGTCCCAGCACATCCCTGAAGCACCACAGTTCGGGATGAGCTGGAGCCCTCTTCACTAGGATCAAATACATGTTCCATGTCAATAAAATGATCTTGTTGAGGAATTCCACATGGTGTCTCTTCTGATATACCATGGTCTTTTACAAGAAGCAGTTGTGATTCTATATGCTTGCCATGGTGATAACATTTATCAACTCCTATCTTTAGGTATTTTTCTTTTAGATGTCTTCTGAATATTTCCCAGTAATCTAATGTGGTGACAGCAAGAGTTAGTAATTACAGAATCCCAGACAACAACTCTAACTAGTACCTCCATCACCACCATCTCCACTTAGATGTCCCAAAGGATCCTCAACTTTACATGTCTAAACCTGAGTTCTTGATTTCTATACTCCTCTGTCCCCGCACACAAAACCCTCCTCAGGCATCTTGTCAAAGTTAAGTGGTGCTATCCAGTTGCTCAGAAAAATGTTATGAGTACTTTTCCTTCAATCCTCTACATCCAATCAATTAGCAAGGCCTAACATTTATACTTTCAAAATAAGCCTCGAATCCATTTATTTACCACTATATCCTCAAATACCACCCAAGTCTAGGGCACTGTCACCTCCTTCCTAGACTGACCAAATAGCATCCTACTAATCTATTCTTGCCCATCTACTGGTTCCTTCCTATGCAGCAGCCAAAACAATCTTCTACAGATACCAATTAGATCATGTCACTTCCCTGCCCAAAATCCTTCAAGAGCTTTTCATTGTTCTTGGTATAAAATCCAAAATTCTCATCCTACAAGGTGTTCTCATGATCTGGGCCCTCTCTACCTCCCCTCCTCAGCCTCATTTTTTATCATTCTCTTTTCTGCTCTCTACGTTAAAGACACACTGGCCTACTTTCAGTTCTCAAAATGCCATGTTCTCACCTACTTCAGGGACTTTGCACTAGCTAATCTTTCCACCTGGAACATTCTTCCTCCTGCTGTTCCCATGAAAAGCTCGTTTTCATCCTTCTGATCTCAAATATTACTTCCTAGAAGAGGATTTGTTTGACCACCCAATTTAAAGGAGATCCTCTCTACTATTTCCCTTACTGGCACCATATTTTTACCTTTATAGCTCTTATCACAATTTATAACTGTCTTGTTCATTTACTTTTTCACTGTCTTTTCTACTATACAATAATATACCTGAAGACAGGGGCCTTATCTATCTCCTTTATAATAAGTACCCTGAGTACCTGGCACCAAGCCCAGCACATAACAGACACTCAATAAATATTTATTGAACATGACTATAAATGCCTTTGGATTACAAACAAGTTACTATTGCCTATTCTGTGACAGACACTGTTAGGACCTTTATGTATATTTCTGATTTAATTCTCACAATAATCCCATGAAATAGGTATTACCTACATTTGATAGTTGAGGAAATTGAAACTTATAACCAGGGCCACCTTCATGAGTGTGCAGTCTCTGCAGTCACACAGGTCTCCACACTCAGAAGGATGTATAATTGGTTTAATGCTCTGCTGTTGCTCTCTTGAAATTCTTAATATTTGACCAAGAGGTTTTGCATTTTCATTTTGTACTGTATCCCACAAATTATGTAGCCAGTGCTGCTTTACATAGCTTTAAGTAATTTGTCCAATACTAGTAAGTGACATCAAGTACAAACTTATATTAAGTGAATGTCTATGCCAGCATTTCCCAAATCAGAGTTCCCTGGAAAACTGTCTGAAGAAGGGAGTGCACCCTCTAGTCTCTTAGAATTTCTCAATGCTTATAAGCATATGAAAGGCTCTTGTACTAGCATATGAAACATTCTTTAACTCTCCTACAGTTGAAAAAGGCTGTTTAACTGTGTTTAACCCGAAGTTTTCTGGTCCTAAATGACTACAGAACCCTTTTCTAACAGCAAAGTTATTAATTACTGCAAAACTGTTCCTAGAACTCAGTTTGGGGAATGCTAATCTAGATAAGGGTTGGCAAACATTTTCTGTAAAATTTCTTAAGTAGTTTAGGCTTTTCAGGCTCTGTTGCAATTACTCAACTCTGCCATCTTACTGTGAAAGTAGCCATAGATAATATGTAAACAAATAGCTGTATTCCAATAAAGCTTTGT
This sequence comes from Macaca thibetana thibetana, assembly GCF_024542745.1. Classification (NCBI taxonomy): domain Eukaryota; kingdom Metazoa; phylum Chordata; class Mammalia; order Primates; family Cercopithecidae; genus Macaca; species Macaca thibetana. The sequence continues at coordinate 103,591,763 of NC_065598.1, read as the reverse complement.
TTACAAAAATAGGCAACTGGTTGGGTTTGACTTGCTAGCTATAGTTTGCTGGCCCTGATCTAGATAATTCCAGAAGAGGACTGGTCTTTTCTCAGAATAAAAGTTTCTACATCTAGCTCTTGACCAGTATTCGAATAGGTATTTGAATATATTCTATATGATATAGAAGCCCTGTTTGTCGTGACAGTTTGGGGCTTTATAGTTGCCAAAAAAAAGCAATGATTGCTGCCCCAGTGGATAAGGGGGAAAAGTTAGAGAGAAGCGGGGTGGGGCAAGGATGGGTAGTTGGGTTCTTGGAAGATACTATTCTCAAAACAGAAAAAGAGAGTAAAATAGAAAAGACATTTACATCTACCTGTAAGCTCTTTACATGAAAATGAAGCCAGAGAACTTGAAGCAACTGTGGAAGAAAGAGTTAGAGTTAGGAGTAGCACAAATACACCTTTATACCAAAACCTGAAATGCACAGAAATTTTGCCACACTGCAACAGCCATTCATGCTGCTCCCCAAATAGAAATACAACGAAGAAAGTAAATCATCTCACATCTTCTCTAACTTACCCACAAAGGTATTTTATAGCTAATATGCAACATAAAATAAAACATAAGAATTTCCCAGCTGGGCACAGTGGCTCACACCCGTAATCCCAGGGCTTTGGGAGTCTAAGGTGGGAGGATCACTTGAGCCCAGGAATTTGAGACCAGCCTGGGCAGCATAAGGAGACCTTGTCTCTACAAAAAATAAAAAATCCGCCAAGTGTAGTGGTGTGCACTTGTGTTCCCAGATACTTGGGAGACTGAGGCAGGAGGATCACTTGAGACTGGGAGGTCAAGGCTGTAGTGAGCTGTGATTGCATCACTGCACTCCAGCCTGACTGACAGAGTGAGACCCTATCTCTTAAAAAAAAAGAATTTCCCTTATGCATATATTTAGCTGTGGATATTTTAATTTATATCATCAATAAGGAAAATTTTCAGCATGAGCTTAAAGACACATACATTATTTGAAGCGATTTTCTTTCCAGTGTTTTCTGCTATTTTCTTTCCAGTGAATATTACCCTCTTGCTTCTGTTGTGGTTTCCATTGAGCCTAACTCGTTAAAGAATAGGGCTTTGCTGATTATTAATTTGATAGATATATAAGATACATATGATGACCTACATTCAAATACATATTTTACACACACTCAATCCAGATACTTTACATATAGATATATAAATAATAATAAACAGCACACACACAACTCCACATTCCTATAATTTTTTACTACTTGCACACTTTTAAAAGCAAGAGTAAGACTTAGAGTTGGGAAGAAGTTGTGACTAGATGGGTGCTAAGAGGTGAATGGGAAGAAGCAGGGTGTGGATGGGCAGACATGAGACTGTCACAGAAATGAGCAGGCAAGTGAGTGGTCTGTTGAGAATAACTGGTTTCTATTCCCCACAACTAAACATTCCTTGGATTTCAGGAATCAACCACAAGAGGAAGGACTCCAGCAGTCTTCACTCTTTGTTCTTTTGTGCTGTGTCCTTTGAAAAGCTATGGTTACATTAAAGGAAGAGACTTGGAGTCTTTTATAATTGTAAATGTTTTGGGGGATTATGGAAAACAACGGAAACCACAGTTGCCTCTTCTCTTTCTTTATCCCTATTTTAGGCAACACAAAAATTGTGGAGACAGTTTCAAGAGATTAATGGGTAAATACTGTATCCAAGTAATTCACATCTAACAAAATTTTAAAGTTTCAGAAGAATCTCTAAGGGTATGAGGAAAAGAAACAAGAGAAAGACAATGAATAGGCTTACCTAGTATATACCCTCTCTTACTTCATTCAGTTACTCACCATTCTCTCCAGACAATAAACTCCAGGTACAAGCAAGTTCCATATATTTTCTTTTCTTCTGATTGTTCATCCTGGCAAATCAAGAAGACTGTAATCCAAAACAGCAACAATGACTATAAGGCCTAGTGGATGCTCAGAGTAAAAAAGTAACTCAAGAAAGACTCTTCATTCAAGGCATTAGAGAGCTGGAGAAAAGACAAGGCCCAATAACCAAGCAGACAGCTGAGGTAGGACCCTGGGGAATCACATGAGGACAGACCAAAACGAACAGTCTTCAACTTGAAGAGAAAAAAAAAAAAGGCTGAAAGAGGATAGAATGTGTATAAAGTTTTGAAAGGTACAAACATGGAGAATGTCAAATTGGGCTCTGAATTGAGTCACTAAGAGAAGTATAGGAATTAGGTAGCATACCCCTAATGTCTGAGATCAAGAGAAGTAAGAATGACGATGTCCTTCCACAACATATTTTTGGTGCCATCAATAAAGGGAGAATTCTAAGACTACAGATTGGAATACTGTGGTATAAGAGAAATAGTCTAAAGAATCAGAAGACCTGGGTCCTAGCTCCATTTCTATCTATCCATGGACCTCGAATAAGATTCTTCTCCTTTCTGGGAGAAGGGTCTGCTTTACTATTTTGAAAATGGTTCAAGGAATGTTAGACCAGGTTTCTTTCCAGGTTTAACACTGTAAGATCAGTAATTCTCAGTCCTAGCTACACATTAGAATCCTGAAATATTACTTATCACCTTTTAATATACTTGATAATTTACTTATGTATCATGCTTATTGTTCTTTGTTAGTCTTTCCCACCTAAATTGAATTACTGGCCCCTTTCTCCACCTTTGTCATGAACTTTGCAAATCCACACACCAAAAAATGGAGCTTATTTTCCCACCTCCTGTCTTTGAGCTCAGTCATGAGACTTTGGTTAATGGAGTGAACCCAGAGTTGGACATGTCATCTCTTATGATTCATGAAAGAAGCCACAGAGAAAGGAGCCCCAGCTAGTTCACTGGTCTAAGGAGGATGAGAAATACATGAAGCAGAACCATCACAGCTTACCCACAGTACTGCAGCAGGAAAGCACAGTGACCCCAGCCTGAATAAAGTTACCCAACAGAGCCCTCTTTAATAATCTGAGTCTCAGCTGCCCTCCAGATCTGTGAAGATAAATGCTTAATAAGTGATTAATTTTTCATGCCACGGAAATTTTGTGGTTGTTGTTACACATCACTGTGGCAATGGCTAACTGATACATCCTGCTAGAATGTAAATGCCTAGAAAGTGTTTGGCACAGAGTAGACATTCATTAAATATTTATTAAATAAATTGAATGAGTGAATAGCTTTTTAAAAACCCAATGACTTGTCCACATTACTGTTAAATTATATCAGAATCTTTGATGATAAGGCTCAGCATCATTTTTTAAAGCTTCCCAGGTGATTCTAGTGCAAAGCCAGGGAATAGAGCCACTGTTAAAAGATTTGGTTATTTTTGTTAGAGAAAAGTGTGTGCTGGTGAAACATATAGGCCTTAGAATCAAGCAAATGTCTTCAAGTACTGACTCTACCACTTACTGACTGTGTGACAACCAGGAAATTAATATTTCCAGGTCTTAGTTTCATCAGTTAAGGAGGGATAATGATGGTACTTTCTGTATCATGTTTTATTAAGATTAAATAAGATAAAGTATTCAGCACATTGCATGGTACACAGTAGGGGCTCAAGAATCGTAAACCATAGCTAATGTTTGTATTGCTGCATCATCTAATATAGAGTAGAAATTTTTTTAAATTCTGGTAGACCTTACTTAAGTCCCATTTCTACCCTTTTCAGCAATATGACCTTGAGTAAATTACTTAAACTCTCTGAGATTTCAGTAACTGAACTGTAAAATGTGGTTGATAATAATACCTACCTCATTAATTTGTTGTGAGGATTAAATAAGATCACACTCATAAAACACTCAACACAGGCCCAGGTGCAATATAAATGATAAATGTTACAGAAAAAATAAGATGGCATTTATTGTAACTTTGACAGAAAGATGTTACATTCCATTAAAATCTCCACATAACAAGTTCATTCTTATGAAACAGAATGTTCTCAGCACAGTGTTATAGTCCCATACCCTACACTCTTCCCAATCTCTAGGAATACTTTTTTGCACTCCCCCAAATAGGAACACTCCTCCAGCTACAATTACTGTGTAGTAAGCACTCCTGCCCTCGGGCAACAGAGCTGGAGGGTTGCATGGCCTCTCACTCTCTTTCTGGGCAATCTACACCATGCCCATTATTTCAGTTATCTTTATGATTCCCAATCGTTTATCCCAGTCTAGCCCTCTCTTTTGAGATTCAGACTTATATATTTAAAGGTTTACTCAACATCTCCACTTGGATGTTGACACCTTGTTTTTTTTGTCTCCTTTGGTAACTATTGCTTGGTTTGTCCAGAATTCTTTCACTGACCTTTGTTCTGATGAAAGATCCCATCCCTCTTAGTGAAATAATCAGATTCCCCATCCTTGAATGTTTAAACCTGACTGGGGACTATAGAGACTGAGGTTCTGCTACCTAAATGTCTCAAGCTCGATGGTTCCTGACCTCCCTGAGGCCTTGTTTTTCAGCATGTCAATTTAGATTTGAGTAATTCCAATATCCTTCTAAATACTCCTTTTTGTTTAAGTTATGCAAAATCAATTGCTGTGGTCTGCAACTGAAGAATTCTGATTTAAAAATTATACCACAGACCCGGTTACAATCACGAGACCTTTGGAGAGAATTATGAGGGGCATTTTATAACTGGTTATTAGTCTCAGCTAGACTAAAGGCTGTGAGGTGGCCCGAATTCCAGGATAAGAAAATAGTATCCATTGTTCTAGGATTTCCACCAATACATATAAGGTATTTATACAAAGTACTAAAAGGTAGCCTCTTCAAGAAAACAAATCATACTAAGATGTGTCCTCAAAGTAGCTGAACTACAAAATGGTGAAATGGTGCTCTTTCCTCTTGGATGGGGCAGGACCAAACTAGGATATACAAGTTAGAGAGCAGAGTATGGGTTAATTGCAGTCCCCATTCACACTCTTGGTCCTGTGCCTTTTAAGTCAACAAACTGAAAAACTTTATATGATGACTCTACATGGTATGCATGCAGCCAAAAATAGGGGAAAGAAATGCTATAATTTTTTCCACCTTTATTAAGATATAACTGAAAAATAAAAATTGTGTATATTTAAGATGTACAGTGTGATGATTTGATATATATACATACACATTGTGAAATGATTACCATAGTCAAGCTAATTAGCACATCCATCACCTCACATGATTACCATTTGATATGGTTTGGATGTTTGTCCCCTCCAAATCTCATGTTGAAAGGTAATCAGCAGCGTTGCAGGTGGGGCCAGGTGGGAGGTGTTTGGATCATGGAGGTGGATCCCTCATGAATGGCTTAGGTCCATCCCCTTGATGATAAATGAGTTCTTGCTCTGAGTTTACATGAGATCTGGTTGTTCAAAAGAGTGTGGCACCTCCCCCGTCTTCCTCTGGTTTTCACCATTTGATGAGCTTGCTCCCCCTTCTCTTCTGCCATGATTAGAAGCTTCCTGAGGTCCTCATCAGAAGCAGATGCTGGCATCAGAAAACTGGTACTGAGGGTGGGGTATTAATATGAAGTTACCTGAAAATGGGGAAGCAGCTTTGCAACTGGGTAATGGGCAGAGGCTAGAAGAGTTTGGAGGTCTCAGAAGACAGGAAAATGAGGGAAAGTTTGGAACTTCTTAGAGACTGGTTAAGTGGTTGCAACCAAAATGCTGATAGAAACATGGACAGTGAAAGCCAGGCTGATGAGGTCTTAGAAGGAAATAAGGAAGTTATTTGGAACTGGAGGAAAGGTCACCCTTATTATGCCTTATCAAAGAGCTTGGCTGCATTGTGCCCTGGTACTAGGGAACTGTGGAAGGTTGAACCTAAGAGTGAGGACTTAGGGTACCAGTGGAAGAAACTTCTAAGCAGCAAAGCATTCAAGAAGTGGTGTGGCTGTTTCTAACAACCTATGATCCAATATGGGAGCAATGGAATTACTTAAGGTTGGGACTCACATTTAAAAGCAGAGTCCAAATGTTTAGAAAATGTATAGCCTGGCCCTGTGGCAGAGAAAGAAAAGTATTTTCAGGGGAAGAATCCAAGCAGGTTGCACAGCAACCACTTACTGGAGAGATTAGCATGACTCAAAAGAGAGCCAAGTGGTAATATCCAACACAATGGGGAAAAGGCCTCAAAGGCATTTTAGAAGTCTTTGGGACAGCCCCTCCCATCACAGTCCCAGAGGCCTAGGAGGAAAGAATGGTTTAGGGGGCCAGGCCTGGGGCACCACTGGCTTGTGCAGCCTCAAGACACTTCACCACCCAACCAGGCCCCTCTAGTACCAGCTCAAAGGGCCCCAAGTACAGCTCCAGCCACTGCTTCAGAGGGTACAAGCCATAAGCCATGGCAGCTTCTATGTGGTGTTAAGTCAGCCTGGGTGACAGAGTGAGACCCTGTGTTAAAAAAAAAAAAAAAAAAAAAAAAAAAAGGAATGAAGTACTGATACATGTTAGTTACACACAGGTGACACTTGAAAACTTTATGCTAAGTGACAGAAACCAGAAACAAAAGGCCACATATTGTGAAATTCCATTTATATGAAATATCCAAAATAGGCAAATCCATATAATCAGAAAGTAGATTCGTGGTTGCCAGAGGCTACGGTGGTGGAAGGAAGAATTGCTAGTGATTGCTAACAGGTATAGGGTTTCTGTTTGGGGTGTTGAAAATATTTTGGAACTAGATAGTTGTGATAGTTCCAGAGCATTGCGAATATACTAATATCACAAAAAGGTACACTTCAAAAAAGAGGTAAATTTTCAGGTATGTGAATAGAATCAAAAAATATCAAGTAAATAAATCCATAAAAATGCAATTGTAAAAAAAAATGGGAAGGTGGAAACAACCCAAATGTCCATCAGTGGAGGAATGGATAAACAAAATGTTGTCTATATGTATAATAGGCTATTATTCAGCCTTAAAAAGGAGGAAATTCTGACACATGCTCCAACATAGATAAACTAGAAGACACTATGCTAAGTGAAATAATCCAGACATAAAATGGGAAATATTGTGTGTTTACACTGATATAAGTTACCTAAAATAGTTACATTCAGAGACCAAAAGTTATGAGGGGCTTGAGGAAAAGGGTAATACAGAGTAATTGTTTAATAGTTGTGAACTTTCAGTTTGAGAAGTGAAAAGGTTCTGGAAATGGATGGTGGTGATGATTGAACAACAATGTAAATTTACGTAATCCCAATGAACTCTACACTTAAAAATGGCAAAAATATCTAATTTTATGTTATGTATATTTTACCACAATAACAATAATAGGCAATTGAAAAAGAAATGAAAAAAATCCCATTTACAATAGCCAAAAATAAAATTAAATACCTGGAATTAACCAAAGAAGCGAAATATCTTTACAATGAAAACTATAAACACTGATGAAAGAAATTGAAGAGGACACCAAAAAAGGGGAAAATATTCCATGTTCACAGAGTGGAAGAATTAATATTGTTAAAATGCCCATATTACCCAAAGCAGTCTACAGATACAACACAATCCCTATCAAAACACCAATTACGTTCTGCACAGAAATAGAAAAAGCAAACCTAAAATTTATATGGAGTCATAAAAGACCCAGAATAGCCAAAGCTGTCCTGAGCAAAAAGAATAACACTGGAGGAATCATATTACCTAACTTCAAATTATACTACAGAGTTATAGTAACCAAAAGGGCATGGTACTGGCAAAAAAACAAAAAAACAAAACAAACAACAACAACAACAACAAAAAACAGACACACAGACCAATGGAACAGAATAGAGAACCCAGAAAAATATCCATTCACCTACAATGAACTCATTTTCAACAAAGATGCCAAGAATATACATTGGGGAAGACAGTCTCTTCAATAAATAGTGCAGGGAAAACTGCATATTCATATGCAGAAAAATGAAACTTGATTCCTATCTCTTGCTTTATACAAAAATAAAATCAAAATCAATCAAATACTTAAATCTAAGACCGCAAACTATGAAAACACTAAAATAAAACACTGGGGAAACTGTTCAGGACATTGGTCTGGGCAAAAAATTTCTTGAGTAATACTCCACAAGCACAGGCAACCAAAGGAAAAATGGGCAAATAGGATCACATCAAGTTAAAAAGCTTCTGCACAGCAAAGGAAAAAATCAAGTGAAGATACAACTCACAGAATGAAAGAGAATATCTGCAAACTATATATCTGACAAGGGATTAATAAGCAGAATGTGCAAGGAGCTGAAACAACTCGATAGGAAAAAAATAAAATAATCTGATTTTAAAATGGCTAAAAGATCTGAATAGACATTTTTCAAAAGAAAACATACAAATGGCAAATAGGCATATGAAAAGGTGCTCAACATCACTGATCATCAGAGAAATGCACATCAAAACTACAATGAGATATCATCTCACCTCCATTAAAATGACTTCCATCCAAAAGACAGGCAATAACAAGAGCTGGAAAAGATGTGGAGAAAAGGGAGTCCTCGTACACTGTTGATGGGAATGTAAATTAGTACCACTAACGAAAACAGTTTGGAGGTTCCTTAAAAGTCCAAAAATAGAGCTACCATATGATCTAACAATCCAACTGCTTGGTATATACCCAAAAGAAAGGAAATCGGTATATCAAAGTGATATCTGTACTCTCATGTTTATTGCAGCACTGTTCACAACAGCCAAGATTTGGAAGCAACATTAAGTGTCCATCAGCTGACGAATGGATAAAGAAAATGTGGTACATATCACAATGGAGTCCTATTCAGCCACGAAAAAGGAATGAGATCCTGTCATTTGCAACAACATGGATGGAACAGGAAGTCATTATGCTAAATGAAATAAGCATTATTTCATTATGTTAAACGAAATAAACCAGGCACAGAAAGACAAACATCACATGTTCTCATTTACTGTGGGATCTAAAAATTAAAACAATCGAACTCATGGAAATAGAGGGTAGATGAATGGTTACCAGAGTCTGGGAAGTGAAGGTGGGTAATGGGTACAAAAAAATTGATAGAATGAATAAGATCTAGTATTTGATAGCACAACAGGCTGACTATAGTCAATAATAATTTAATTATACTTTTTAAGATAACTAAAAGAGTGTAATTGGATTGTTTATAACACAAAGGATAAATGCTTGAGGTAATGAATACCCTATTTAATCTGATGTGATTATTAAGCATTGCATGCCCATATCAAAATATCTCATGTGCCTGATAAAAATATACACCTACTATGTACCTGCAAAAATTAAATATTAAGAAAAATAAGTAAAAAATAAAAATAATTAAGATGAAATTAATAATTACTGAAGTAGAAAGCAAACAATAATAGAACCATGGAGTGGATCAATAACAAGAAATAATATTTACTTGAAAAGACTAATAGAATACAAAAGTTTTTGTCAAGTATGATTTCAAAAATAAAGGAGGCACAAATTAACATTAAAAAATGAAAGGGTATAATGTGGGTGGGCCTAATACTATCAATTGAAGGCTTTAATGGAACAAAGACTAATCTCCCCCAAGCAAGAAGGAATTTTGGAGTACAGGCAAGATGGCCAAATAGTAACAGCTCCAGTCTGCAGCTACCAGCGAGACCAATGCAGAAGGCAGGTGATTTCTGCATTTCCAACTGAGGTACTCAGTTCATCTCACTGGGACTGGTTAGGCAGTGGGTGCAACCCACAGAGGGCGAGCAAAAGCATGGTGGGGCATTGCCTCACCCAGGAAATGCAAGAAGCCGGGGGACCTCCCTCCCCCAGCCAAGGGAAGCCATGAGGGACTGTGCTACCCGGCCTGGATACTACGTTTATTTCCCATGGTTTTTGCAATCTGCAAATCAGCAGATTCCCTCATGCGCCTACACTACCAGGCCCTGCGTTTCAAGCACAAAACTGGGCGACTGGGCAGACGCCAAGCTAGCTGCAGGAGTTTTTTTCATACCCCAGTGGCACCTGGAACCTCAGTGAGACAGAACCATTTACTGCCCTGGAAAGAGGGCTGAAGCCAGGGTGATCTCTCTCAGCAGGTCCCACTCCCATAGAGCCCAGCAAGCTAAGAACCACTGGCTTGAAATTCTCGCTGCTGGCACAGCAGTCTGAAGTCAACCAGGATCTAGCTTGGTGGGAGGAGGGGTGTCTGCCATTACTGAGGCTTTATTATTCGGTTTTCCCCTGACATTGCTAAGGAGGCTGGGAGATTTGGGCTGGGCGGAATTCACCACAACGTGGCAAAGCGGCTGTGGCCAGACTGCTTCTCTAGATTCCTCCTCAAAGGGCAGAGCATCTCTAAAGTAAAGGCAACAGCCCCAGTTAGGGGCTTATAGATAAAACTCGTATTTCTCTGGGACAGAGCACCTGAGGGAAGGGGTGGATGTGGGCGCAGTTTCAGCCGACTTAAAGTTTTCTGCCTACCGCCTCTGAAGAGAGCAGCTGATCCTGACAAGGAGGATTCTCCCAGCACAGTGCTCAAGCTCTGCTAAGGGACAGAACTGCCTCCTGAAGTGGGTCCCTGATGCCCATGCCTCCTGACTGGGAGAGACCTCCCAACAGGGGTCAACAGACACCTCATACAGGAGAGCTCTGGCTGGCATCAGGCCTGTGTCCCTCTGGGACAAAGCTTCCAGAGGAAGAAGCAGGCAGCAATCTTTGCTGTTCTGCGGCCTCTACTTGTGATACTGCTGTTCTGCAGCCTCCACTGGTGATACCCAGTTGAACAGGGTCTGAGGTGGACCTCCCACAAACTGCAGCAGACCTGCAGAAGAGAGGCCTGATTGTTAGAAGAAAAACTAACAAACAGAAAGTAAAAGCATCAACATCAACAAAAAAGACCCCCACACAAAAACCCCATCCAAAGGTTATCAACCTCAAAGATCAAAAGTAGAAAAATCCACAAAGATAAGGAAAAACCAGCAAAAAATGCGAAAATTCCAAAAACCAGAATGCTACTTCTCCAAATGATCGCAACTCCTCTCCAGCAAGGGCACAAAACTAGATGGAGAATGAGACTGATAAACTGACAGAAGTAGGCTTCAGAAGGTGGGGCATAAGGAGCATGTTCTAACCCAATGTTAGAAGCTAAAAACCTTGATAAAAGGTTACAGGAATTGCTAACAAGAATAACCAGTTTTGAGAAGAACATAAATGATCTGATGGAGCTGAAAAACACAGCATGAGAACTTTGTGAAGCATACCCAAGTATCAATAGCTGAATCAATCAAGCAGAAGAGAAGATATCAGAAATTGAAGATCAACTTACTGAAATAAAGAGTGAAGACAAGATTAAAGAAAAAAGAATGAAATAGAACAAACAAAACCTCCAACAAATATGGGACTATGTGAAAAGACCAAACCTATGATTGATTGGGGTCCCTGAAACTGATGGGGAGAACGGAACCAAGTTGGAAAACACACTTCAGGATATGATGGTGGAGAACTTTCCCCACCTAGCAAGACAGGCCAACATTCAAATTCAGGAAACACAGAGAACATCATGAAGATACTCCTCGAGAAGAGCAATCCCAGACACATAATCATCAGATTCCCCAAGGTTGAAATGAAGGAAAAAAATGTTAAGGGCAGCCACAGAGAAAGGTCAGGTTACCTACAAAGAGAAGCCCATCAGACTAACAGCTGATCTCTCTGCAGAAACCCTACAAGGCAGAAGAGAGTGGGGGCCAATATTCAACACTCTTAAGGAAAAGAATTTTCAACCCAGAATTTCATATCCAGCCAAACTAAGCTTCATAAGTGAAGGAGAAATAAAATCCTTTACAGACAAGCAAATGCTGAGAGATTTTGTCACTACCAGGCCTGCCTTACAAGACCTCCTGAAGCAAGCACTAAACATGGAAAGGAACAACCGGTACCAGCCACTGCAAAAACACACCAAATTGTAAAGACCATTGATGCTAGGGAGAAACTGCATCAACTAACAGGCAAAATAAATAGCTAGCATTATAATGACAGGATCAAATTCACACATAACAATATTCACCTTAAATATAAATGGACTAACAGACTGGCAAATTGGATAAAGAGTCAAGACCCATTGGTGTGCTGTATTCAGGAGACCCATCTCACGTGCAAAGACACATATAGGCTCAAAATAAAGGGTTGGAGAAATATTTACCAAGCAAATGGAAAGCAAATAAAAGCAGAAGGTGCAATCCTAGTCTCTGATAAAATAAACTTTAAACCAACAAAGATCAAAAAAGACAAAGAAGGGCATTAAATAATGGTAAAAGGATCAATTCAACAAGAAGAGCTAACTATCCTAAATATATGCACCCAATACAGCAGCACCCAGATTCATAAAACAAGTTCTTAGAGAACTACAAAGAAACTTAGACTCCCACACAATAATAGTGGGAGATTTTTAACTCCCCACTGTCAATATTAGACAGATCAATGAGACACAAAATTAACAAGGATATTCAGGACTTGAACTCAGCTCTAGAACAACTGACCTAATAGACATCTACAGAACTCTCCACCCCAAATAGACAGAATATACATTCTTCTCAGCACCACATAGCACTTATTCTAAATCGACCATATAATTGGAAGTAAAACACTTCTCAGCAAATACAAAAGAACAGAAATCATAACAAACAGCCTCTCAGACCACAGTGCAATCAAATTAGAACTCAGGATGAAGAAACTCATTCAAAACCACATAACTAATGGAAACTGAACAACCTGCTCCTGAATGAATACTGGGTAAATAACGAAATTAAGGCAGAAATAAAGAAGTTCTTTGAAACCAATGAGAACAAAGACACAACATACCAGAATCTCTGGGACATCACTAAAGCTGTGTTAAGAGGGAATTTTATAGTACTAAATGCCCACATTAGAAAGCTGGAAAGATCTGAATTTGACACCCGAACATCACAATAAAAGAACTAAAGAAGTGGCCAGGCATGGTGGCTCATGCCTGTAATCCCAGCACTTTGGGAGGCCAAGGTGGGCAGATCACGAGGTCAGGAGATCGAGACCATCCTTGCTAACACAGTGAAACCCCGTCTCTATTGAAAATACAAAAAAATTAGCCAGGTGTGGTGGTGGGCACCTGTAGTCCCAGCTACTCGGGAGGCTGAGGCAGGAGAATGGCGTGAGCCCAGGAGGTGGAGCTTTCAGTGAGCTGAGATCGTGCCACTGCACTCCAGCCTGGGTGACAAAGTGAGACTCCATCTCAAAAAAAAAAAAAAAAAAAAAAAAAAAAAGAACAAAAACTAGAGGAGCAAGAGCAAACAAATTCAAAAACTAGCAAAAGACAAGAAATAACTAAGATCAGAACAGAACAGAAGGAGATAGAGACACGAAAAACCCTTCAAAATATTAATGAATCCAGGAGCTGGTTTTTTGAAAAGATTAACACAATAGATTGACCACTAGCCAGACTAATAAAGAAGAAAACAGAAGAATCAAATAGACACAATAAAAAATGATAAAGAGGATATCACCACTAATCCCACAGAAATACAAACTACCATCAGAGAATACTATAAACACCTCTACACAAATCAACTAGAAAATCAAGAAGAAATGTATAAATTCCTGGACATATACACCCTCCCAAGACTGAATCGAGAAGAAGTCGAATCCCCGAATAGACCAATAACAAGTTCTGAAATTGAGGCAGTAATTAATAGCCTACCAACGAAAAGAAAACCAGGACCAGGCAGATTCACAGCCTAATTCTACCAGAGGTACAAAGAGGAGCTGGTACCATTCTTTCTGAAACTATTCCAAACAATGGAAAAAGAGAGACTTCTCCCTAACTCATTTTATGAGGCCAACATCATCCTAATACCAAAACCTGGCAGAGATAGAACAAAAAAGAGAAAATTTCGGGCCAATATCCCTGATGAAGATCGGTGCAAAAATCCTCAATAAAATACTGGCAAACTGAATCCAGTAGCATATTATGAAGCTCATCCACCATGATCAAGTCAGCTTCATCCCTGGGATGCAAGGCTGGTTCAACATATGCAAATCAATAAACGTAACCCATCACATAAATAGAACCAATGACAAAAGCCACAATTATCTCAACAGATGCAGAAAAGGCCTTTAATAAAATTCAACATTCCCTCATGCTAAAAACTCTCAATAAACTAGGTATTGATGGAACATACCTTAAAATAGTAAGAGCTATTTATGACAAACCCATAGCCAATATCATATTGAATGGGCAAAAGCTGGAAGCAGTCCCTTTGAAAACAGGCACAAGACAAGCATGCCCTCTCTCACCACTCCTATTCAACATAGTACTGGAAGTTCTGGCCAGGGCAATCAGGCAAGAGAAAGAAATAAAGGGTACTCAAATAGGAAGAGAGAAAGTCAAATTTTCTGTTTGCAGATGACATGACCGTATATTTAGAAAACCCCATTGTCTCAGCCCAAAAACTCCTTAAGCTGATAAGCAACTTCAGCAAAGTCTCAGAATACAAAATCAATGTACAAAAATCACAGGCATTCCTATACACCAATAATAGACGAGCAGAGAGTCAAATCATGAGTGAACTCCCATTCACAATTGCTAAAAAGAGAATAAAACACTTAGAAATACAAACGTGAAGGACCTCTTCAAGGAGAACTAAAAACCACTGCTCAAGAAAATAAGAGAGGACACAAACAAATGGAAAAATATTCCATGCTCATGGATAGGAAAAATCAATATTATGAAAACAGCCATGTTGCCCAAAGTAATTTATAGATTCAATGTTATTCCCATCAAGCTACCATTTATTTTCTTCACAGAATTAGAAAAAAACTACTTTAAATTTCACATGGAACAAAAAAAGGAGCCGGAATAGCCAAGACAATCCTAAGCAGAAAGAACAAAGCTGGAGGCATCACACTACACAACTTCAAACTATGCTACAGGGCTACAGTAACCAAAGCAGCATGGTATTGGTACCAAAACAGATATGTAGACCAATGGAACAGAATAGAGACTTAAGAAGTAAGACTACACATCTGCAATCATCTGATCTTCAACAAATCTGATAAAAACAAGCAATGGGGAAAGCATTCCCTATTTAATAAATGGTGCTGGGAAAACTGGCCAGCCATATGTAGAAAGCTGAAACTGGACCCCTTCCTTACACCTTATACAAAAATAAACTCAAGATGGATTAAAGACTTAAATGTAAAGCCAAAAACCATATAAACACTAGAAGAAAACCTAGGCAATACTATTCAGGACATAGGCATGGGCAAAGACTTCATGACTAAAACACCAAAAGCAATGGCAACAAAAGCCAAAATTGACAAATGGGATCTAATAAAACTAAAGAGCTTCTGCACAGCAAAAGAAACTATCATCAGAGTGAACAGGCAACCTATAGAATGGGAGAACATTTTTGCAACCTATCCATCTGACAAAGATCTAATATCCAGAATCTACAAGGAATTTAAACAAATTTACAAGAAAAAAACAACCCCATCAAAAAGTGGGCAAAGGATATGAACAGACACTTCTCAAAAGAAGGCATTTATACAGCCAACAAACATGAAAAAATGCTCATCATCACTGGTCATCAGAGAAATGCAAATCAAAACCACAATAAGATACCATCTCATGCCAGTTAGAACGGCGATCATTAAAAAGTCAGAAACAACAGATGCTAGAGAGGTTGTGGAGAAATAGGAACGCTTTTACACAGTTGGTGGGAGTGTAAATTAGTTCGATCATTGTGGAAGACAGTGTGACGATTCCTCAAGGATCTAGAATCAGAAATACCCCTTGACTCAGCAATCCCATTACTGGATATATACCCAAAGTATTATAAATCATTCTACTATAAAGACACATGCACACATATATTTATTGCAGCACTATTTACAACAGCAAAGACTTTGAACCAACTCCAATGCCCATCAATGATAGACTGGATAAAGAAAATGTGGCACATATACACCATGGAATACTATACAGCTATAAAAAGAATGAGTTCATGTCCTTTGCAGGGACATGGATGAAGCTGGAAACCATCATTCTCAGCAAACAAACACAGGAACAGAAAACCAAACACTGCACGTTCTCACTCATAGTGGGAGTTGAACAATGAGAACACACGGACACAGGGAGGGGAACATCACACACCAGGGCCTGGCAAGGGTTGGGAGAAGGGGAGGGAGAGCATTAGGACAAATACCTAATGTATGTGGGGCTTAAAACCTAGATGACAGGTTGATAGGTGCAGTAAACCACCGTGGCACATGTATACCTATGTAACAAACCTGTATGTTCTGCACATGTACCACAGAACTTAAAGTAAATTTTATTTTAAAAAGAATTAATGGAAATGCAGAAAAGATCAGTGAAAAATATGAACTGGTATCATTATCAATTTGATTGCCAGATATGTCTTCTAAGTGTTTCACTTTCTATTCCGCTACTACAAAAGTTTGTGCCAGAATCTATTTAAAATAAATACAACACATAATCTCAAAAAAAATGAAAGGGGACCAAACTACAGAAAGAGACTATATTAAAAAATTATTATAAGAATACCGTATAACTTTTACACCAATAATTTTGAAAATCTGGGTGAAATGGATAATTTCTAGGAAAATTAGTCCAAGAATTGTCCTATGAAATAGAAGACTTACATAAACCTGTTAATCACTGAAGAATGTATAATGATAATCAATAATCTACCTTAAAAGTCACCATTTCCAGAAATTTTGTGGGTGTTTGACAAAGCCATCTAGGAACAGAATAATGAAACTTTCCAAACATTTTTTCCATATTAAAAAAATGGTAAATGACACCACACAGCTATAAGGCTGGTATAATCTTGATACCAAAACTGACAAGTAAGGGAAAGAAAATGATAGCCCACCTCACATATGAACCTTGATATAAAAACATATAACCTTGATACAAAAATTGAACAAGCACAAGAGAACTACAGGCCAGCATTTTTCACAGGAGTGCTAATAGCATTTTTGTTGAGACCGTTCTTCATTTAGCATCCCTAGTCACCATTTCCTCAATTATAGTAGGACTCCCCCAACTCACACACTCAATAAACTGACAACCAAAAGCACCTCCAGATATTTCCAAATGCCTTCTTGAGGGGTAGTTTTGCCCAACTGAGGATCAACGCTATAGGCAATCTCATTTATAAACACAGATTTTTAAAATGCCAAATAAAATACTAGTCACTCAAATCCTGCAGTAGATTTAAAAAGATACATTGTGCCCCAATAGGCTAATCCTAGGACTGCAGGGAAGGTTTAACATTTAAAGATGTGTCAACGTGGAACAGGGCACTAACTCCTTACTTAGAAAACTGGCAATTAAAGGGAAAGAGTTAAGAATTTACTGTGTCTTTCCCATAGAAACTGTGTTTTAGGCTTACCAAATAACCCTAGTAGATGAAGGATAGTTCTTCTTACAGAGGAATTCTAGCTGATGAATACTGAAAGAATGATAGAATTAGAAAATCATTACTTTGAAATCCCTAATGAAATAATTGATTCGAATAACAATTATCAAATAAATGGTAAAGCAATGCAAAAGGTGAAAGGATGATGGAGAACTTTACAATGAAGGGATCAGACTATCACCACCTCAATCCATTTTTAGTATTACTAAAAGTGAGACAACTGCAAATTACATAAAAGGAAGTATAATAATTTTAAAAACCTGAATCTAATCAAGTCTTTTTATTCTTTTTTTGAGACAAGGTCTCACTCTGTTGACCAGGCTGGACTGCAGTAGCATGATCACTGCCCACTGCAGCCTTGACCTCCCCAGGCTCACGTGATTCTTCTACCTCAGCCTACCAAGTAGCTGGGACTACAGGCGTGGGCCACCACAGCAGCTCATTTTTGCATTTTTTTAAAGACGAGTTTTCACCATATTGTCCAGGCTGATCTTGAACTCCTGGGCTCAAGCGATTCGCCCACCTCCCAAAGTACCTCCCAAAGTGCTGAGATTACAGGTATGAGCCACACCACCCAGTCTAATCAAGTCTTTAGCTTTACATTCCAGTTTACAAGAAACAACAGGCAATACAGAAACAAGTAAAGTAACACCTCAAGGAAGTAATCAGTCAAATCCAGAATATGGAACAGTCTAGAGGACAAATGCCAAGTTTCTTCAACAAGCCAATGTCATTATGATAAAAGAGAGGAGGTACTGTTTGGTTTTAGCTTTTAAAATTTTTTAAAGAAACTTAAGAGATATAACATAATACAATAAGGTGACCTCAATTGGATCTGGATTCCAACAAACCTCAATGGCAAAAACATTTTCAGACAATTAGAAAAATCAGATTATTCACCAAGTATTAGTGTGATGATGGCATTGTGACTATATGAGAAGATGTTCTTTTTGCTGTAATTCTTTTGCTATGCATACTGAAATATTGAGGAGTGAAATTATATGATATTCCTGATTAGCCTAAAATATTCCAGCATAAAAGAGGGGAACAGCATAGTTGAAACAAGTATGGCAAAATGTTGATGGCTATTGAAGCTGAGTTATAAGTATGTAGGGGGTTTTATTGTACATTCTACTGTTATGTACATTTGGAAATTTTAATAAAAAATTGTTAAAGCTATCAATGCAATTTTATGCATTAATAATGTAAAGGGAGAAAACTATATGTCCGACTTACAGGTGAAAAAACAATGGATAAAGCTTTCCTTTTTCATCCATTCTTGTTTTTGGTTTTTGTTTTTGGGTTTTTTTTTGTTTGTTTGTTTTTTTGAGACATGGTCTCGCTCTGTCGCCCAGGCTGGAGTACAGTGGTGCAGTCACAGCTCACTGAAGTCTCAACCATCCCAGGCTCAAGCAATCCTACTATCTCAGCCCTCACCAAGTATCTTGGATTCTGTACAGGCACATGCCACCACACCTCGCTAATTTGTTTTTATTATTATTTTGTAGGGACGAGGTTTTGCTATGTCTCAAACTCCTGGACTCAAGTGATCTACTCTACTTAGCCTCCCAAATTGCTAGGATTACAGGCATGATCATTCTTGTTTTTAAAAAGCCTCGAAAAGGCAGAAATTCAACAGAGTTTATTTGACTTAATAAAGGGTAACTGCCAGACACCCACAGCAAACCTAATACTTGATGACATTTTAGAAGCATTCCCATTAAATGGAAGGATAAAATAAAGATATTTGATATTGCTATGATTCAAATTTAAATCGGAGGTCCTAGCCAATGCATTAAAACACAAAAAGCACACATGGTATACAGGCTAAAGACAAAGAGACAAAAACTATCAGTATTTGTAATCATCTGTTTTCCTACCAATAAAATCCAATAGAATCAACAAAAAATCTATTAGAAAGAAAAGAGAATTTATTAGTAAAGTTGCTGGCACAAGACAACATACAAAAACCAATAGCTTTCTTATACTCCTATAGTAATTACAAAATGAAAGAAAAAGTTCTATTCACGGTAGCAACAAAAATGAAGTTATCTAGAAATAAAGCAAACAAGATATGTTCAAAATATTTACAGAGAGAAGTACGAAGTATTACTAAAGGACTTAAAAATTTGGATAAATGGAAAGTCATACCATGTTTATTTATATAAAGACTCATTCATGTAAAGATGCTAACTCTCCCTGGTTAAACCTGTAAACTCGGTGAAATACCAAATAAAAATGCTAATAAGATCCACATGGGTGTGATAATCTGCATTTAAAAGTCATTGAAATAGTAAATATGTAAAAATAACCACAAAAATGAAAGGAGGCTCTTTCAATGCCAGATAACAAACATATTATAAAAATATAAAAATGAAAAGTATTATAAAAATATAAAAATGAAAAGTGAATATAAAAATGAAAACATATTATAAAAATATAAAAATGAAAGGTGTGGATACAGGTATAAATAAATGGATCAACAGAATCAAATAGAGAATCCTGAAACAAACCCAAGTATTCATAAGAATCTAATATTGATTAAAAGTAGTATTTAAAAGTCAGTGGAGAAAAGAAAGAGGCATGTAAGATATTCATTACAGCAGGTTTTACACTGGCAAAAATTTAGAAATAACCATGTCAGTGGGGAAATGGCTACACAAATTATAGTCTATTTATTCTAGTAGAATATCCTAGTATTTATCCTAGTATTCATAGTAGAATACTATGCAACCAAGAAAATGGTAGATTTATATGTATTAACATGAAAAGCTGTCAGACATTATGTTGGGTAAAAGTAGCAAACAGCAAAACAATACATATAGCATAACACAATTCATATTTTTAAGGCCACTAAATAATATTATATATTCCCTACACATGCAGACGTGTTTGTAAATGCTTGTGAATGAATTTTAAAAAGATGCAAGAGAGATTCCATTCCAAGATGGCTGAATAGGAACAGCTCCAGTCTGCAGCTCCCAGCGTGATCAACGCAGAAGAAGGTGATTTCTGCATTTCCAACTGAGGTACCTGGTTCATCTCATTGGGACTGGCTGGACAGTGCATGCAGCCCATAGAGGGTGAGCCAAAGCAGGGCGCGGCATCGCCTTACCCAGGAAGCACAAGAGGTGGGGAGATTTCCCTTTCCTAGCCAAGGGAAGCCGTGACACACTGTACCTGGAAAATCAGGCCACTCCCACCCAAATTCTATGCTTCACCAATGGTCTTAGCAAACGGCACACCAGGAGATTATATCCTGCACCTGGCTCAGTGGGTCCCATGCCCATAGAGCCTTGCTCACTGCTAGCACAGCAGTCTGAGATTGACTGGCGAGGCAGCAGCCTGGCAGGGGGAGGGGCATCCACCATTGCTGAGGCTTGAGTAGGTAAACAAAACTGCTGGGGAAGCTCAAACTGGACGCAGCCCACTGCAGCTCTGCAAGGCCTGCTGCCTCTGTAGACCCCACCTCTGGGGACAGGGCATAGCTGAACAAAAAGCAGCAGAAACTCCTGCAGACTTAAACGTCCCTGTCTGACAGTTCTGAAGAGAGCAGTGGTTCCCCCAGCATGGTGTTTGAGCTCTGAGAAAAGACAGACTGCCTCCTCAAGTGGGTCCCTGACCCCCATGTAGCCTAACGGGCAGACACCTCCCAGTAGGGGATGACTGACACCTCATACAGGCAGGTGCCCCTCTGGGGTGAAGCTTCCAGAGGAAGGATTAGGCAGCAATATTTGCTGTTCTGCAGCCTCCACTTGTGATACCCAGGAAAACAGGGCCTGGAGTGGACCTCCAGCAAACTCCAACAGACCTGCAGCTGAAGGACCTGACTGTTAGAAGGAAAACTAATAAACAGAAAGGAACAGCATCAACATCAACAAAAAGGACATCCACACCAAAACCCCATCTGTAGGTCACCATCATCAAAGAGCAAAGGTAGATAAAACCACAAAGATGGGGAGAAACCAGAGCAGGAAAGCTGAAAATTCTAAAAACCAGAGCACCTCTTCTCCTCCAAAGGATCGCAGCTCCTCGCCAGCAATGGAACAAAGCTGGATGGCGAATGACTTTGACGAGCTGATAGAAGTAGGCTTCGGAAGGTCAGTAATAACAAACTTCTCTGAGCTAAAGGAGGATGTTTGAACCCATTGCAAGGAGGCTAAAAACCTTGAAAAAAGATTAGATGAATGGCTAACTAGAATAAACAGTGCAGAGAAGACCTTAAATGACCTGATGGAGCTGAAAACCATGGCACAAGAACTATGTGATGCATGCACAAGCTTCAACAGCTGATTAAATCAAGTGGAAGAAAGGGTATCAGTCATTGAAGATCAAATTATTGAAATAAAGCAAGAAGAGAAGTTTAGAGAAAAAAAGAGTAAAAAGAAACAAACAAAGCCCTCCAAGAAATATGAGACTACATGAAAAGACCAAATCTACGTTTGATTGGTGTACCTGAAAGTGACAGAAAGAATGGAACCAAGTTGGAAAACACTCTTCAGGATATTAATTATCCAGGAGAATTGCCCCAACCTAGCAAGGCAGGCCAACATTCAAATTCAAGAAACACAGAGAACACCACAAAGATACTCCCTGAGAAGAGCAACCCCAAGACACATAACTGTCAGTTTCACCAAGGTTGAAATGAAATGTTAAGGGCAGCCAGAGAGAAAGCTCGGGTTACCCACAAAGGGAAGCCCATCAGACTAACAGCAGATCTCTTGGCAGAAACTCTACAAGCCAGAAGAGAGTCGGGGCCAATATTCAACATTCTTAAATAATTTTCAACTCAGAATTTCATATCCAGCCAAACTAAGCTTTGTAAGTGAAGGAGAAAATCCTTCACAGACAAGCAAATGCTGAGAGATTCTGTCACCACCAGGCCTGTCTTACAAGACCTCCTGAAGGAAGCACTAAGCATGGAAAGGAACAACCAGTATCAGCCACTGCAAAAACATTCCAAATTGTAAAGACCATTGACGCTAGGAAGAAACTGCATCAACTAATGGGCAAAATAACCAGGAAACATCATAATGACAGGATCAAATTCATACATAACAATATTAACCCTAAATATAAATGGGCTGAATGCCCCAATTAAAATACACAGACTGCCAAACTGGATAAGGCTTCAAGACCCATCAGTATGCTGTATTCAGGAGACCATCTCACATGCAGAGAAACACATAGGCTCAAAATAAAGGGATGGAGGAAGATCTACCAAGCAAATGGAAAACAAAAAAAAGTAGGGGTTGCAATCCTACTCTCTGACGAAACAGACTTTAAACCAACAGAGGTCAAAAGAGACAAAGAAGGCCGTTACATAATGGTAAAGGGATCAATTCAACAAGAAGAGCTAACTATCCTAAATATATATGCACCCAATACAGGAGCACCCAGGTTCATAAAGCAAGTCCTTAGAGACCTACAAAGAGACTTAGACTCCCACACAATAATAATGGGAGACTTTAACACCCCACTGTCAATATTAGACAGATCAATGAGACAGAAGTTTAACAAGGATATACAAGACTTGAACTCAGCTCAGCACCAAGGAGAGCAAATAGACATCTACAGAACTCTCCACCCCAAATCAACAGAATATACATTCTTCTCAGCACCACATTGCACTTATTCCAAAATTGACCACATAGCTGGAAGTAAAGTACTCCTCAGCAAATATAAAAGAACAGAAATCACAACAAACTGTCTCTCAGACCACAGTGCAATCAAATTAGAGCTCAGGATTAAGAAACTCACTCAAAACCGCACAACTACATGGAAACTGAATAACCTGCTCTTGAATGACTACTGGGTAAATAAGGAAACGAAGGCAGAAATAAAGATGTTATTTGAAACCAATGAGAACAATGAGACAACATACCAGAATCTCTGGGACACATTTAAAGCAGTGTGTAGAGGGAAATTTATACCACTAAATACCCACAAAAGAAAGCAGGAAAGATCTAAGATCGACACCCTAACATCACAATTAAAAGAACTAGAGAAGCAAGAGCAAACAAATTCAAAAGCCAACAGAAGGCAAGAAATAACTACGATCAGAGCAGAACTGAATGAGATACAGAAACAAAAAAACCCTTCAAAAAAATCAATGAATCCAGGAGCTGGTTTTTTGAAAAGATCAACAAAATTGATAGACTGCTAGCAAGACTAATAACGAAGAAAAGAGAGAAGAATCAAATAGACACAATAAAAAATGATAAAGGGGATATCACCACCAATCCCACAGAAACACAAACTACCATCAGAGAATACTATCAACACCTCTATGCAAATAAACTAGAAAATCAAAATCTAGAAGAAATGGATAAATTCCTGGACTCATACACCCTCCCAAGACTAAACCAGGAAGAAGTTGAATCTCTGAACAGACCAATAACAGGCTCTGAAATTGAGGCAATAATTAATAGCCTATCAACCAAAAAAAGTCCAGGACCAAACGGATTCACAGCTGAATTCTACCAGAGGTACAAAGAGGAGTTGGTACCATTACTTCTGAAACTATTCCAATCAATAGAAAAAGAGGGAATCCTCCCTAACTCATTTTATGAGGCCAGCATCATCCTGATACCAAAGCCTGGCAGAGATACAACAAAAAAAAGAGAATTTTAGACCAATATCCCTAATGAACTTTGATGTGAAAATCCTCAATAAAATACTGGCAAACCGAATACAGCAGCACATCAAAAAGCTTATCCACCATGATCAAGTGGGCTTCATCCCTGGGATGCAAGGCTGGTTCAACATACGCAAATCAATATATGTAATCCATCACATACACAGAACCAATGACAAAAGCCACATTATTATCTCAATAGATGCAGAAAAGGCCTTCAACAAAATTCAACAGCCCTTCATTCTAAAAACTCTCAATAAACTAGGTGTTGATGGACCGTATCTCAAAATAATAAGAGCTATTTATGACAAACCCATAGCCAATATCATACTGAATGGGCAAAAGCTGGAAGCAGTCCCTTTGAAAACTGGCACAAGACAGGGATGCCCTCTCTCACCACTCCTATTCAACATAGTGTTGGAAGTTCTGGCCAGGGTAATCAAGTAAGAGAAAGAGATAAAGGGCATTCAATTAGGAAAAGAGGAAGTCAAATTGTCCCTGTTTGCAGATGACATGATTGTATATTTAGAAAACCCCATCGTCTCAGCCCAAAACCTCCTTAAGCTGATAAGCAACTTCAGCAAAGTCTCAGGATACAAAATTAATGTGCAAAAATCACAAGCATTCCTATACACCAAGAACAGACAAACAGCCAAATCATGAGTGAACTCCCATTCACATTTGCTACAATGAGAATAAAATACCTAGGAATCCAATTCACAAGGTAAGTGAAGTAGCTCTTCAAGGAGAACTACGAACCACTGCTCGACAAAATAAAAGAGGACACAAACAAATGGAAAAACATTTCATGCTCATGGATAGGAAGAATCAATATCATGAAAATGGCCTCACTGCCCGAGGTAATTTATAGATTCAATGCCATCCCCATCAAGCTACAAATGACTTTCTTCACAGAATTGGAAAAAACTACTTCAAATTTCATATGGAACCAAAAAAGAGCCTGCATTGCCAAGACAATCCTAAGCAAAAAGAACAAAGCTGGAGGCATCTCGCTACCTGACTTCAAACTATACTACAAGGCTACAGTAACCAAAACAGCATGGTACCGGTACCAAAACAGAGAGATAGACCAATGGAACAGAACAGAGGCCTCAGAAATAACACCACACATCTACAACCATCTGATCTTTGACAAACCTGAGAAAAACAAGAAATGGGGAAAGGATCCCCTATTTAATAAATGGTGCTGGGAAAACTGGCTAGCCATATGCAGAAAGCTGAAACTGGATCTTTTCCTTACACCTTATACAAAAATGAATTCAAGATGTATTAAAGACATTAATGTTAGACCTAAAACCATAAAAACTCTAGAAGAAAACCTAGCAATACCATTCAGGACATAGGCAAGGGCAAGAACTTCATGACTAAAACACCAAAAGCAATGGCAACAAAAGCCAAAATAGACAACTGGAATCTAATTAAACTAAAGAGCTTCTACACAGTAAAATAAACTACCATCAGAGTGAGCAGGCAACCAACAGAATGGCAGTAAAGTTTTGCAATCTACCCATCTGACAATGGGTTAATGTCCAGAATCTACAAAGAACTTAAACAAATTTACAAGAAAAAAACAATCCCATGAAAAAGTGGGCAAAGGATATGAACAGACACTTCTCAAAAGAAGACATTTATGTAGCCAACAGACACATGAAAAAATGCTCATCATCACTGGTCATCAGAGAAATGCAAATCAAAACCACAATGAGATACCATCTCACACCAGTTAGAATGGCAATCATTAAAAAGTCAGGAAACAACAGGTGCTGGAGAGGATGTGGAGAAACAGGAATGCTTTTACACTGTTGGTGGGAGTGTAAACTAGTTCAACCATTGTGGAAGACAGTGTGGCGACTCCTCAAGGATCTAGAACTAGAAATACCATTTGATCCAGCGATCCCATTACTGGGTATATACCCAAAGGACTAAAATCATGCTACCATAAAGACACATGCACACGTTTATTGCGGCACTATTCACCATAGCAAATACTTGGAACCAACTCAAATGTCCATCAATGATAGACTGGGTTAAGAAAATGTGGCACATATATACCATGGAATACTATGCAGCCATAAAAAGGATGAGTTCATGTCCTTTGCAGGGACATGGATGCAGCTGGAAACCATCATTCTGAGCAAACTATCACAAGGACAGAAAACTAACCACCACATGTTCTCACTCATAGGTGGGAACTGAACAATGAGAACACTTGGACATAGGGCGGGGAACATCACACACAGGGGCCTGTCATGGGATGGGGGGCAGGAGGAGGGATAGCATTAGGAGAAATACCTAATGTAAATGACGAGTTAATGGGTGCAGCAAACCAACACGGCACATGTATACCGATGTAACAAACTGCACATTGTGCACATGTACCCTAGAACTTAAAGTATAATTTTTAAAAAAAGATGCAGGAGAAGAGTCAAATAGTGAGTAGAGACAGAGGAGGTAGAGAGGAAATCAATGATGATCAAAGGAAGTGTTCAGCTTCCGTGTAGTGCTCTAATCTTTCAAAAGAAAAATGTATTCATGTATCATGTGTAATTAAATCAATAAATAAGAAATTAAAAGGCCGTATAACATTATGAATGAATCATGTTATGTAAATATGTATATAAATACTTATTTATTCACATAAAATGCATGGAAAGAAGACTGTAAGGACACTCACCAAACTATGGACAGTTGGTTGTTTATTGGGGTTTTTTTGGGTTTTTTATTTTTGGTGAGATGTCAGAGAGCAGTCAGGAAAGGCAAGTTTCAAGATTTACTCTCTCTATACCTGTGTATTATTTTGATCTTTTACCACGAAAATATGCTTATATATTATTAATTTAAAAATAAAGGCATGAAAAAAGTCAAAGACACATGGTTGAGTGGAAAAAGCTAGTTGCAAGATAACACAGTATTAACCTATTACATAAAAAGAAAACCAACGCACCAAAAGCATAAATATTTTGCATGTGTTTTATATAGATAGATAAAATTGCAAATGAAACAAAGAATAGTTGTCACATTTGAGGTAAGGCATTCAACTGGGTGGAGGTGAAGGAAAACAATCAGGTGACTAAGAGCCCAGCTCCAACAATAATTAGCTGTATGACCACATGCAAGTTACATGACCTCTTTGTGCCCTCAGTGTCTCTATCTGTAAAATGGAAAAAAATAACAGTACCTATTTCATGGATTGTTGTAAAGAGTAAACGTGCTAATCTCTTTAAAGAATTTAGAGTGGTGTTGGGCACAGTAAGGCCTATATAAGCATTTACTCTCATTGTTACACTTTTCTACATTTTTACAATTTTTATAATAATATATTCTTATATTCCTCATGTAATTCCTTGTGTATTCCTATAATTTTAAAAATAAAATTTGAAGCATAATATTAGAGAAAAAAGTTATAGAATGGCATATTGCAATTTTGTTAAACTTTTATTTTAGGTTTGGGGTATATGTGCAGTACAGGTTTGTTATATAGGTAAGCTCATGTCACAGGGGTTTGGTTTAGATTATTTTGTTATCCAGGTACTAAGCATAGTATCTGATAGTATTTTTCCTAATCCTCTCCCTCTTCCTACCCTCCTCCTTCAGGTAGTCCCCATTGTCTCTTGCTCCCTTCTTTCTGCCCATTGGTTTTCATTATTTAGCTCCCACATTTAAGTGTGAACATGCGGTATTTGTTTTTCTGTTCCTGTATTAATTTGCTAAGGATAATGACCTCCAGCTGCGTCATGTTCCTACAAAGGACATGATCTCATTCTTTTCTTTTTTTTTTTGGCTGCATAGCATTCCATCATGTATATGTATCACATTTTCTTTATCCAGTCTATCATTGACGGGCATTTAGGCTGATTCCATGTCTTTGCTATTGTGAACAGTGTACACTGCAAAATAATTTATAATTAGAGACAACTTAAATGTCTATCAATAGGGCAATAGTTAAATAAGTCATCACACATCGATAACATGGAATACTTTGCAACTCTTAAGAATGAGTTGGGCCGGGCTTGGTGGCTCACACCTGTAATCCCAGCACTTTGGGAGCCCGAGGTGGGAGGATTGGTTGAGTCCAGGAGTTTGAGATTAGCCTGGGCAAAATGGTGACACCCTATCTCTATTTGTATTAGTAATAAATTTTTTTTAAAGAAAAGAATGAGTTGGATGTCTATGTATGGACACTGAAATATAACCATTGTACATTTAGCATTCTTTAAAGTGATGAAATGGTATGTATCATTTTATATATTATATATGCATACATCTATTATGTGCATTTACATATTATGTATTTTATGTATACACACACATATACACACATGCTCCCCTATACTAACGTACACATAAACTGGCCTTTCACAATTTATCCTATATGCTTATGTGTTTGACTTTTTTCTTTGAGACGGGGTCTCCTCTGTCACCCAGGCTGGAATGCAGTGGCATGATCACAGCTCACTGCAGCCTCAACTTCCCCAGGCTCAGGTGATCCTCCCACCTCAGTTTCCCCAGTAGCTGGAACCACAGGCATGTGCCACCATGCCTGGCTAATTTTTTATATTTTTTGTAAAAATGGAGTTTGTCCAGGTTGCCCAGGCTGATCTCAAACTCCTGGGCTTAAGTGATCCACCAACTCTGAGCTTCCAAAATGCTAGGATTACTGGTGCCAGCCATCGTGCCTGGCCTGGTTATCATGTCATCCAAATATTACCAATGCTCACAGTATAAAGCCCAAATCCTTAAGGAGCCTGCCACCCAGCCTCAGCTCATATTACTCTCCTATGACTAGAGTAATTCTTAATATGCTCTAGTCATAGGAGATATCTTTCAGTTCTTCAAATTACTATACATATTCTAGTTTCAGGTCTTTGCACATGCTGTTTCCTTTACCTGGAACACGTCTTCCACCTACCCACCATCCACCTCCATCTACCCTAATTTATCTTTCAGTCCTCATCACTTCTTCAGGGAAGCCTCCCCTAACTTTCCAGACAGGGTTAGTCTGGAAACTAACCCTGTTATAACACTTACAGAACCCTTATTTTTCATGCATAGCTTTTTTTTTTTTTTTTTTTTTTTTGAGAAAGTTTTACTCTTGTTGCCCAGGCTGGAGTGCAATGGCGCGATCTCGGCTCACAGCAACCTCCGCCTTTTGGATTCAAGCGATTCTCCTGCCTCAGCCTCCCGAGTAGCTAGGATTATAGGCACATGACACCACGCCCAGGTAATTTTTGTATTTTTAGTAGAGATAGAGTTTCACGATCTTGGCCAGGCTGGTCTCAAACTCCTGACTTTGTGATACATCTGCCTCAGGCTCCCAAAGTTTTGGGATTACAGACGTGAGCCACTGCGCCTGGCCCATTCATAGCTCTTATCACAGTTTACAGCTTTCTATTTATAGGTAGGATTATTAATGTCTCTTATTACTCCTATTCGACTGTAAACTCCATGACAGCATCATTCTTGTCTGTCTTGTTACATCCTGACATCTAGTAAAGGCTCAGTAAATATTTGTGAAATAAATAACAGCCTTCCATTAATTAGGATGAACCTTGGCTTTGGCACTGGCTCCACTTTCCTCTCCATTTCAACCCCTGCCGTCATGTAAGCAACATCAATGTCTGTGGATGACTCATCCAACATGTTAGCTTCACTGCCCTTTGATCTCCTCTACTTCAGCAACCTCTGACCACATGCCACTTTCTAAGTCATTACTAGTCATTAGTTTCCTAGACCACCGAATAGGCATGGAGCTGCTCCACTTTAGAATTACTGAACTCTACTAGCCTAATCTCTGGCTACAACCTCCTAGTCCAGTTACTTCTTGGTTCTCAGAACACCCACTCCTCATTCTCTTTCTTTTTTAAAAAAAATTTTGATCAAGGACTCATTTCACAGCCAAACATTTTTCATTCTCATCAAGATCTCCCATCCTTTGATTTCTCCCATTCTGCAGCTCATTATCACCTCATGGCTTCAATCCCTACCCAGTGTAGGTGCCATGGTGCATCACTTCAACCACTTTCTTGCTGGCTACTTCACTGCCCTTGCATTTTTAATCTACCATTTATTGAGCAATTACTGTGAGCAACATTACATACATTATCTCTGCAACCTCTCACAAAATCCTTGAGGTAGTATCAGCATTGTCCCCTTTCACGGATAAGGAAACAGATTCTAAAAGAGGTGAAGTAGACTTCCAGGGCACTGGTGCTTGCTGGGGTGAGCTGGGTGGCAGTTAAGTGGCACAGTCTTGAGTGCTTCTGCTGCCAACTGTGAGCAAAGTCTCGCCACTGGCAGCCTGGCATGGCACTCCAACTGTAGCTGTGTCAGTGTGTTATGATGCCCTCCCACATCAACCTGGCTGGAATCTCCACTAGTAAAGTGAAATACTCAAGGCTCAACAGATGATGGCTACATTGACCTTCAGTTTAAGAAAAGCCCTCCTAAGATCCCCTATAAGGCCACTGCACTTGCCACTGTGCTGTTTTTCAATTGGTGCCTTTCTCATTATCATAGGCTCACCTTCTGGCTACATCAGCAAAGCAGGGGCAGACTGGGAAGTTCCAGTCCTGATCATTGACATTCTGGTATTCCTGCCCAGATTTTACCACCTGCACAGAGCCTACTATGCATCCAAAGGATTACTTCTAGGGCTTACCAGGATTACTTCTAGAGGTTGCTCCTAAAATGACATTCCAAACTTTGATGACTAGCACCCACTTCAGCCCCTAGGAGAAGAGTTACATTGAGACTGTGCCCAGCTTCAGGATATTGAGCAAAAACCAAAGCTAACTAAGGGTTAGGGAATTCTGCAGTTTACAGAAGTTTAACAAAACAATGGCCAGATTTTATGGGTCCATCCCAAAAAATGTTAACTGAGCTTACAATTTGCTAATTAAAACATGCTCTATTTTTCATCTCCTGGCCCTGGCAAAAGCTCTTGACAAGTTTTTCCATATGAATATGTATTATGGAAGAATAGCAATGCTAACTGTCTAAGAAAATGGGAGGTTATTCTCTAGTGGAAAGTGTTGTTCCCACCACCCTCTTTAGAGTTGAACATTTCTTTTAAGTAATCTTCATTGTCCATTTGTTCTTGCAGCAAATCAAATAATGCTGTATGTCTAACTTCTTATTACTAAGTAATTTGTTTTTAAAATATCTCAATATCTTATCTCCTACACTTATGTCTACCTTCATGTTCTGGTGGAAGACCTTGATAAAGTCAAATATCAGTGTGGGTCCATCTGTAACATTTTTCACTTGTTTTCTTATTGATAACAACCAGAAATTTTTTTAACCACAGAAGAAGTTTTCAAAGTGTAAACCCTTTCTCTATTTACCAATCCTTGGCCAGTTCTGATCCAGTTCACCAATAGGTTGGGCAGCATATAATTTGGGTCGTTGGGTCTTTTGTAGATCAGTATGTTCTGCATATGATGTCTTTAAGTAATGGACTTTTGGTTGTTTCCTAATGAAAAATGCAGATAAGTGGTTATTAGAGTTTATAACTCTATTGCTAGCACCTTATACTATGATGTCATTCTGCTAAAGATCGAAAGACTCAGCCTGGATCTCCAGAGGACTAGATTGTCTTAGGATGAATCTGTTTCCTAGCTTGCAGAAAGTGACTTATATTAAAAAGAAATTAAAATGTTGAAATCCCCCAAAAAAGAAATCAAGTAATTTGTGCAAGATCACACAGCTAGAAAGTGGTGGAGCAGGGTGCAATTGGGATCTCAAGGAGATAGGTCTGACTCCATGGTCTGTGCTCCAAACCAGTAAGCTATTTTGCCTCTCAGAGGGAAAGATAACTGACTGCAACATGGAGAATGAAAGAGGGAAGCAGGCAAATGTGAAGATTTGGAGACCATGGCAGCAATCCAAGTGAGAGTTGATGGTGGACTAATAATTATCTACTTGAACACTGCAAATAATTCCAAATAAAGTCCCACTTACTTCAGGCATGTGACTTTACAGGATGAACTTGGTGGGCTTTGGCTGACGGCACAACTAGGTATGCCTATAAGAAACCAAAAGAAATCAGTAGTTTAAGACATTATTTCAGAATAAAACTTTTAACTTTAACTTTTCTGCAAACGTATATATACACACACATATATAAAATATATGCACACATTATTTATTCCTAGGTATGCAGCCGTTTATTAAAGGCTTCCCATGTTCTGGGAATTTATTATAGTCTTATTTAAACTTCCAACCACCCTGTGAACTACCATTTTATAAATGAGGAATGTGAGGCTGGGTGCAGTGCCTCAGGCCTTTAATCCCAGCACTTTGGGAGGCTGAAGCAGGTGGATCGCTTGAGGTCAGGAGCTCCAAACCAGCCTAGACAACATGGAGCGATCCCATCTCTACAACAAATGCAAAAATTAGCCAGGCGTGGTGGTGTGTGCCTGTAATCCCAGCTACTTGGGAGGCTGAAACAGGAGAATTGCTTGAACCCGGGAGGCGTAGGCTGCAGTGAGCCGAGATTGCGCCACTGCACTCCAGCCTGGGTGACAGAGCGAGACTCAGTCTCAGTAAATAAATAAATAAATAAACAAATAAAGTGATGCACAAGAAGATCAAGAAAACTGCTTAATGTCACGGTTAGTTAATCGTAAAGATGGGCTCAGAAGGCAAGTCTGCTGCTCTCCTTCTAGTCACTTATCCAACGAAGTCCCAACCTTAGTTAGATTCATACTCCCTGACACCACCCACAGGCCATCAGGGCCGGGGCCGGGGGCGAGGGGGGACGGGAATCACGCAAGAAAGCAACTACAAATCTCCACTTTCCAACCTTATCAAGGAACTAACCCGCAAAACCTGTGCTAGTGATCTGCCAGGGAGGGGCCGAGCTTTATCCTGAAGGCCTCGAGGCACCCTTCCGCAGTCTTACTCTGGGCAGTGATCCCATTTTACACTCCCCACTCTGCTGGCACCATGTCCAACAGGGGCAGCAAACCTAGCCTCAAAGCCACACCAACCCAAGGACAGCGGCTGTTCCATTTCTTCTCTCACAGAATCAAAAGACACAATGGCGGATATCAACGTAATCTCTTTGGGTCTCTCCCCGTTTAAAACCATAATCTAGGATCTACAGATGACCATCAGTGGGTTCACGAACCCTCTGTGCTTACATGCAAATCATGGGCATTTTTTTTAAAAGAGGTGGTCAATTGGTCAATCGTTTTCTTTATTTTCAAACGGTGCCATGTGCATCCTACCGCCCACCTCAAGAAAAACAAACAGGTTAAGAATCCTAACTTAAAGCTCTGTCAGCAAGAGCTTCTAGGCCATTTTTACTCTCAGATACGCATGCATCCGGCTCCTGCCGTCCGTCGACCTTCCTTCCTGCTCTCCCCTCCCCACCACGCACGCAACCACCAAGCACGCGCCCCAAACGCACGCACCCCCCATGCACGTATCCCCACGTACGGACCCCCACGCACGCACGCACGCACGCCACGCGCACGCATATATATTATTAATAAATCTATATCCCCTCACGCACACCTCCACATGCACACGCACGCACATCCCCCAAGGGCTTCTCCATGTCACCAGTCGCACACTCCCACGTCCGCATCTGTGTAAATCACATCTTCGCATCTCCCCCACACATCTCCACAAGCACACAAGCATTCCCGCACGCGCGCACCTCCCCACGTACACACCTCTCTACACCCTTTCATACACACTCATGCCTTCTCACTACACGTACCAGCCCACTTGCACGCGCTTGCACTCTCCACATGCACCGCTCGGAGCTTTTCCCCCTCTCTCCTCCCAATGGCTGGCTTCTGGAGCCGACCTTTCCACGCCCCCAAGCTTCGCGGCAGCTAGGTCCCTCCCTAGCGCGCTGAGCTCACCGCGCCGGAGCCGGTCGCAGCCACACAGGCCCGTCCGACTGGGCCACAGCTTCCCACCTCACATCCCAGGAGACACCAGGCGGAGCGTGGCACCTTCCACGCGCGGCTCGAGGGAACTCCCAGGATTTCCCGTCCTTCCGAATTCGGGGGGGTCAGGGGACTGCGGGGAGGCGTTTCTCATCCTCGCTGGGGAAAGCGCTCACCTGATGCCCAAAGTCAGTTTGCTCTTCCTCTACCTCCTGCCGGGGGGAAGGGATTCCAAGAGAAAGCCAAGGTCTTTGGGGCGGAGAAGGGGAAATGACTCAGAGAGGAGGCGGCCCAGAGGGAGGGGCTAGTCTGGAAAGGGAGGGCAATGGAGTGCCGGAGGGAAAGGGGAGAAAAAAAGAGGATGGGAAAATCGCGTCGGAGGCAGTTTTGGGGGTGTCTAGCAAAGACCTGGAAGGCCTTCTCGGTTAACCCTGACTTCAAGAGCTGCTGCACTGGGTCATTTATTTCCTCAGTGCTGGGCCTTAAACTTTACCTGATACCCAAAACAGCCATGGCTAAGACCCTTGGCTAGCAGCTCACCAGGCATATAGGAATCTGCAGGTCTGGGCATGGGCGCAGAGATTGATTAACTCTTCATGTTCGAGGGAGTCAATAATAGTCTTAACCTTATAGGATTGCTGGGAGGATTGAGTGAATCACTGCAGCTCAAGTGCTTGGCATAGTGCCAGGCACACTGTAGGCAACCAATGATAGCGCCTATGATTCAAAAAGTCTTCATTCCTTGATACTCTGTCTTCCCTCTAGATTATGAGTCTCATGAGGACAGGGATTATGTATCTTATTCATCACCGAACTCCAGCACCTGCCTCAAAGAGACTATCAATAAAATATTTGTTGAATGAGTGAATAAATGAATGGCAGAATGATAACTTGGAGTGGTGGCTGTACCAGGACTCTCTCTTCTGCCTTTTAAGGGATGTATTTGTGGCACTTTGGTTTGGGAAGACCATAATTGGAGAAGGTGGCACACAGGATCCCTGTTAGTTGCTATATCAAGTGACCTCCTCTGGCCTTGGGAAGTAGAATATCTTTGGCAATTCCCTGCGTGTACACATTGAAGACTCTCAGATGGCTGACCTGAAATTTGAAACAGAGACACCACTAGCTAAAACAGTATTTGCATTTTGTACAGTTATCAAGCAGGATTGGGGAGAGGGCTGAAGCAGAAAGCTCAAAAGTAATGGTGGCAGAGTATTGGCAAGGGAGGTTCAAGTGAAGTGAAGTGTGTAAGGGGAAGGATAGTCACCCCAAAAGGGATTCTGATGATGGTCCTAAAGTAACAGTAATGTCATCCACTTCTCTGTCCCAGTCCCGATGATCTGCCCTCATGTCCCAATATTCTTGAGGTAGGTATGCACATCAGGCTCCTGTCACTACATTCACTAAATTTGCATTTATGGTAATTCATACTGTTAGGGCTAGAAGGGACCTTAGAAGTTACCCGTACTCTTTAATTCCTAGTTGAAAAACTAAGAGCCAGAGATAGCAAAGGACCCAGGCCTTGGAATTCTCTGGCCTTGGTACTGAATCTTTCAGAGATTGAATTTATTTTATATCCTAATTATGCATTTAATCTCTGCCCCATCCCCATCCCCACCCCCAACTCCCAAAATACTGAGAAAAATGAAAGGACGTGAATGGAAGGTCAGCAGAAGGGAAGAAGAGAAGAGGTACTTCAAAAGACCCTGACTTTGCTTCCTTTTGCTTTCCCCTGAGGAAGTTACCTGGCCCTTCAACTAGTCTCTGTATGAGAATGGCTCTACTCTAGCACCCTAGCCACTTGGCAATATCTACAATGATCCCTCGAGAAAAGGCTTGAAGCACAGCTAATCTGAGTCTTGGCAGAATGCCTGTGATCCTTCCAGAGCACAAGGGACGGTAGGCCTGAGAGGAGCTGCTTCAAGATAATTTCCCACTTGCCTCCTTATCTCCCTTGGCAAGCTTCATGAGACAGATTTTCATTGCCTGCCACCTCTCAGGTATGTCTGATGAGGTACAAGACTTCCTGACCCACTTCCCTCAGAATAGAGCTACAGACTATAAAGCCACTTAAATGCAGTCTATAATTGGCTTCTTAGCAGTGAGGTATCCCACAAGTAATTTGGAAGTCTTCTGGTCCCTTGTGTTTCAGTGTCATCCTTTTTGTTGTTTGGGACAAGGACCATTTGGAGCTGGAAACTTTGACTGTGTTTCGTTTCACTGTGTAAATAATAAACTGTTTGAATCTAAAAGTGATTCCTTGTATCTTTACCTACTAAATCAGTCAGGCCTTGGACTTGGACTTGCCATATGTGCTTGACAGCTGCTTACTGTGAATTTCACATTTTTGGGTCATCTCATGACCCTCTCTTATCACTGAGGGAGTTACGTCAAACAAAGAGGTGTTGATCATAGTAGCTTTTTCGTATCACTATACATCAAAGGGAAAATCAGCCCAAATTCAATTTCCTGGGACTTTTAATCTGCCTGGAAGAGTAGCAGATCCTCTTTGTATACTGTGTGCAAGGCCAGCCCTTGTGCTCTAGAAGGATCACAGGCATTGTGCTAAGTGAGACTCAGTTGTCATCTATATCCCCTTTGAAAGAGCCCTCTTGGTCCAAAATATTAATATTTCCCCTGGCAGGGGCTTAGCCTGCCAAGGCATTGTCGGCTGACCCTGCTAAACTGGAAAGTCTGAAGCTTGCCCTCTCTAACTTGTCAGTCCCAAGTCAGACAACAAAAACATTTTCCCTGGAAGGTTCTTGTTAACATTTCTTGTTTTCTGAGAAACAATATCTTGTTTTCTGTGTGAATTTTGCCCACATTCCTCCATTAGCACATTATTGGTGGCTAATTTATTAATTCTTCTAATTGTTTCCTTTGAAGGAACCTGGCCTTAAAGAATAATGGAAAGAAGCAGTCATGGGAATCCTGGACCAGGAATATGTGCCTGAGAGGGATTATACACGTGGTGCTGGTGAGTTCACCCAACTTCACAGTGTATGAGGTGGCCTACTTGTCATTCTGCTTATCAGATTCTAATTCTATTCAACCAGCATTTACTAAGCACATACTATGTACAAGTCTCCATGCTAGATCTTGGTAAGAGCTTCCACTTGCACTCCAGTGTCTCTAGCAAATGCTCCCTCTGTCAACTACCACTATTAACTCATTGAGTTCATAGATGTAAAACTATCTGAGAAGCAGTATTGAATTGGGTACTCCATTGTAAATGTTGGGAGTATTTTTCATCTTAATATCCCACCACAGAAGTGAGAAGAGTACTAGGAACAGAACTAGTGGTTAATAACTGCTCTTGAATGACCCGACAAGATCAGTCGCAATTGTAATTTTTGTGTTGTGCCCAACAGTATAGGAAAACCAGCTTGATCTTCCATTCCTGGAAATTCACGGTGGAGGAGAGTCATTCTCATTAGCTGTCATGCTATATACATTTCTAATAACCTTGTAACAACCTATTTGGTCTCTGTTACTCCTAACCATCGTAACTGAGACCTCCTCCCTCTGAACTACAGGCTCAGATTCTCTGAAACTCTGGGACCAATTCTATTCTCAGATAGCGAAGCATAAAGAATCCCGTATCTGCCCGGTTCTGGCACATTAAATGGAGATGGCCTTTCCAAACATCATCACACACACACAAAAATATTAAAATCTTAGCTATGGGTAATAGCCCTATATTTGGTATTTGCCTAGGTTGCTCTTCAATTAAACCATTAAACACACAATGTTCCAAATTCTTTTCTCCTTTATATTTTACTCCTCTTACCTTTGGGCTGTAGTTCTTATAGGCCCCTGGTCTGATGACCTGTTTCAAGTCACTTCTCTAGCTGCCACCCTTGACTGCCCTGCTTCATTCACTTCATATCGCATGATCCCTTTTAGTCTTAGTGCCACTACAAATCTGATTAAGATATGCCCAATTCCAGCCCTGAGGGACTTCCTAGCTTCCTCCCAGTCTCCTCCTGCGGGCCAGTTGTTTTAACAGTAAGTCAGCTCACTTGCTTCTGGTGCTACCCTAATTTTAATCAATGGGTTCCAGCACTGGGATTTTATTTGTTCTTTGATTCTCACCTTCTGCTCCAATCTCTAAAACTGAATGTGTCATGTTTCCTTGAACCCTATAGCTTCATTTCTTTGGTCTTCTTGACCACATCATGCTCCTGAAATCAAAGTCTTCTTGATTGAATTTTGAGCTCCAGATCCCCTGGGTCCTTTCTGTCCAGATCACTACCTATTATATGATCCTTGGTTTCCCCTAGTCACTTACTGAATTCCAGAAGAATTCATGGCTATCTTCCTTTTAGTCCTCCCCCAATTAAACTCCAGCGAGAGACAACCAAGAATTCATGAATACATATATATTTATTTAATTCATAATATAGCATTTCGGATGGACTGGGATATTGTAGAGAGGGATGAGGCTGTGTAATCCACAGATGCTCATATTTCTGTCACTAGCAGAGACACTGTTGGTCCAGAGCTCCCAATACAAACAGTCGTGGGGTAAAGCATTTGATAAAAAATAGTCCAACAATAGTCTAATAAATAGTCTAGCCAATAACAACAACACAGCATATGTCTGAAGCTGGCAGACTACACCATAAAAGGCAGTTTGCCTGACCTGATGGCAATCAGTTTGGCCAACCTGTAATACACAGCCAAATACAGCCATTGGTTCCAAGGCTGCAGTTGGCTTCAGGAGATAGAAATAACTGTAGGAGTGGTTCTTACCTACCTGCCTGACATTCTCCATTCCTTGGAGGAAGGGGTATCAAATATTTGAGTTTATTCAAAAGTCTATCCATGGATTGCTCCATCTTGGTAGTCATATATAAATATGTAAACCATGGAAGTTTAGAAAATTCACCTAGTGTGTTTTAGCCAAAAAGAACGGATAAGTGATTTTGCTGCAATCTGAATTTCACTGCATCCAAAGATACACATTGAACTGTATAATAAAAACACATCCAGAGGCAGTTACTCTTAATTACAAGTAACCAGAACCTCAACGTGGCATTAAAATTTCTTTCACACTCTCAAAACAGGTTTTACTTTATTTTTGATTATTTTTGTGCTTTCTTCAGTAAGACAATATAAAAAGTGGAAACAAGCATAAATTGCAGACATAAAATAATCTTCTGGTAGAAACGGTTGTGGAGAACAGGTTGAGTAGAGCAACAGCAACAAAAGCTTATGGAGTCATCTTCTTTGAAAATGTTAACTACAGGTCCTATTCTCTTTGTCCAGCTGGGTTTAGCTAGAGGTAGCCAATTACTTCTCTTAAGGTCCATGGCAGTGCCAGGATTCTATAAAAGTCAAGTTAACTGAAGTAAATATCTGGGGCCCATCACACCCCCACTGAGTACTTTGCCACCATGTTGTATCTTAGAAGTAATTTTTCACTGTTTGGCTCAGAAATTGGGACTTCAGAGTTAAACTTCATTGCTTACTCCAAACCCAGTTTAATTCTCCACTTTTCTAAGTAGGCTTAGCTCTGCGTGATTTTTGGCTATAACCAAAACGTTAATCCACCTTCAAAGAACAAAGTTTGACAAGATTGAAATGTTACTGAAAAGAATGGTGCCATATGCTCCAAAGACATTTCCCCAAGATAACTGCCAAAGAGTTTTTGAGGAGGACAATGATCATTTATTCTGTAGGAGCCTTGATACTTCTGCAAAATAGAATTAATACAGCTCAAATGGAGTAGTAGCCAAGCTTTTCTGGCCAGGAAGTAACAAACATCACTATGAACATGAGAGTACAAGAGGGAAACTTTCATAATTCAGTTTTTCATTGGTACATTCATTCAATAAACATTAGGCAAGCTAATGTTCCAGGCACTGTGCCAGGTATTAAAAATATAACAACAACAAAAGACACAGTCCTTCGCCTCAAGGTGTCCAGTCTAGTAGGGAAGATGATTATACATTAAAATTTTCTGTGCATCAAAATCATGAGGAGCTTGTCAAAAATGTAAATTCCTGCCTATGTTCTCAGATATTCTGGTTAAGTCAGGAGTGGGAATCC
The DNA here is from genome assembly GCF_024542745.1 of Macaca thibetana thibetana. Classification (NCBI taxonomy): domain Eukaryota; kingdom Metazoa; phylum Chordata; class Mammalia; order Primates; family Cercopithecidae; genus Macaca; species Macaca thibetana. The sequence continues at coordinate 103,551,742 of NC_065598.1, read as the reverse complement.
AAAATCAATTGTTTTGACAAACACTAAAGGTGATTCTAACATAGGTGGTGTGAGGACCATGCTTTGAAAAACACTGCTATACAATGTGATTATTGCTGAGAGAGGGGATGCTTGGGGTGTCATGGGATCTCCAAAGAGGGACACATCATCCAGTCTAGGGAATAGAGAGTTAGTCTGGTTGAGAGAGATAGAAGTGAGGAAAGGTAGTCCAAGATAGAGTCAAAAGTAGGGTGGGGAAATTAGAGCTTTGTCCCAGGGCACTAAAATATAAAAGACACCACAATAAGTGAACAGCTTTGGAGAGCAAAGGACAAGGCAAAGGAAATTGTTCTACTGGGATGGAGGTTGCATTTTCTGTACTTACAGCATTTTCACACTAATCCTTTAATTTAAGAAAAATTTCTGTTGTTTACTCTGGGCATTAAAACTGTTAATCATGTTTCTGCTGCAGGCCCAGAGAATAACTTGTATAAATAGTTAAACTTGGCTAGCTTAATCAATGTGAGGGGGAAGTGGCAAAAGATGAAGCTGTATAAACAAACAGGGACATGAAAAGCCAAACTCTAAAGAGTTGGGACCTTCTACTGGGTACTAAGGGAGCCAGTGAAAAGTTTTATGAAGGGGAAAAAAATCATTTTTTTGTTTAAGAATTTGGGGATAGGCCCTAGGGAAGAGACAAAGGTGACTGAGAAATGAAGGACACACATTTTAAAGCACTGCTACACTGTATTGGAGCTGGGGGTAGGGAAAGAGATTAATATTGATGGCACACTTAAGAAATGTCAAGTGCTGAGCTAGACAGTTTACATATGCTATCTTTTTTAACCTTAGAAACAGCCTTGTGAAGTAGACATTATTTTACAGAGGAGGAAACAGAGGCTCAGAGAAGTGAGGTACTTGTCCTAGGTCACAACACTAATAAATGGTAGAAAAACTAGGATCATTTTAATCCAAAGGTTATGAGCTTTCCACTACAGCAAGCTATTTACCAGCACTGATGAATTTTACTGAGGTTGCTCATTTCCTGATTAGCAGTAAGTACATATGGTCTTTAAAACCAAAAAAGATGACCTTGCTAGATTTATATTTTTGAGCCTTCCTTGTGTGTCTGCATCAGTCTTGCTTTCCACATTAAGTGAACAAACAATACATAACTGTTATTGGGGAGGATTATATACTTTGTTTCTTCCACAGAATAGTAAGCCATTGGCAGCAGGTAGAGCATTTTATTAGTATGTGCACTCCCATGGCAGTAGTTTGGTACTTGGCATCTAATAGTTTATTGAATGAATTAATAAATAAGCATGCACCAAACTAGGGGAAAGGAAGAGGGGAGTTTTGACATTTCAAGTCTCCAATCTGGGGAAGTTGTTACAGCTACCACTTTGTAATTTTATAGCAGTAATATTTTCACAAATACCAGGAGAACACTTCTGAAGCCATCTTAGCTCCTGGAAAGAAAAAGCTCTGGTTCTCTGACGTCCCCAGTCCCTTCAATGGAAATTTAAAAAAAAATCATAGACCACAAGGCTCCATTTCCTTCAACTATACTGGTCAGGACTGGGATGAAGTTTATGTCTGCATTTGCGTGGAGTGATTGGCTAAGACAATGAATACTGTAACCAAGATTGAAAAAGGAATGCTTATTTATCCCATTTAAGAAAACAAACTGTTTTCAGACATTCTTAAGTACTTCAGAAGTGTTTTATCTGAAAATGCAAGTACATTTATATGTGAATAGTTGGTGCATCAATAATACGCCATTTTTACTGATTAAGTAAAGTAGGTTCCTAAAGAGCCTTCACTCTGCAACTTTTTAAAAGCCTAATTCTCATAACTGTATGTACTTGGGAGTGGTAACTGTTTTTTAAATAGTCTATGACAGAATTTTTAACAATTCGGATGGCCATCCTCAAGTAGGTAGCATCACTTCTACCTGGATCAATTTTCTATCCAGCAACAGCATCTCTTGTGCAATCTTGTCTGCAAATCTCTCCTAATCCAATAGAGTTCTTCCCATTATCTATGTCATGGTTGCATGTGTATGTATGCATGACAAGAGGGAGGAGGGCAATGATGGATAGAGGGAGGAAAGAAATGTTGATTGATTTTGATGTTTCCTTTAGGGGACAAAAATGGATGGCGTAACTTATTTTCCCTTCCAGTATATTTCTCACTCAAAGGAGCAAATTAAAAAGTTTTTTGTTCTAGTTTGAGTTGGTGTTTGGGAAAAAAAAAAGTTTTTTTGTATATATAATATATAAAGTGAATATACATATACATACATATGCAAGTGAATATATATAAAGTACATATATATGTTCACTTTACATATTACATATACACATTCATGGTTTCCTAACAAAACCTTGATGATAGGTTTTCATCAAAAGTAAAATATAATATGTGATAATTTGACATCGTTCAAAATTCTACATGGCCAAACTGGCCAGTACTAGAAAGGCTGACCACCCCCCTCTTCTGGCTGGCTAGCCCCTTATTCAGGGCATCTTTCCACATTATTTAACTAGAATTATCCTAATTGCTTCCAATATAATTTATATTCCTAAATCACTGGGAATTTTTAATTCTCCAGTGACAACAGAGGCATTTTCTAAATTTTTCTCCAATGGCTTGAACGCAGACTACTCAGATAATTTGTTCTGAGAAACTCAATATATTAATTCAAATACAAGCTTTAATGCACAAAAATTAAATCTGCAGTATCTAGTTATTTTGGATGCTTCAAACAAACTTTATTTTGTATCTCATATATTGAACGCTAACTTAGGTGTAGGAGGGAAGAACTGCTGAACTAGAGAGCCGGTGAATTATATGCTCTCCTGAAACTTAATGACAGGTTTTCATCCCAGAAACATAAGGGGATTCTTGAGGCCTGCAGTTGCATTCCTGCCGCTCAGGGTAATCAATAAAATCTGGGGCAGGCAAGCCAGACAAGATCATTAGGGATTTGTTCCAGATTGTAAATGTTGGACAAACTGGAAGAATGAAGGTCACATCAAAAGTATGAAGATGGAGAGAGTTAGCTGGGTCATAGAAAGACAGCATATTGTTGTCATAATCCAGGAGGACACCCAGACGCTTCAACTGTGGGGGCACATCCACCAGCATTTCCTTGTTGTTATGTCTCACCACGAAGTTACTATTGCAGCGAGAGAAGACCCATGAGGAGGCATTCTTGCCAATCCATTCATTCTTTGGAGCTGATTTGTAGGCAATGCCAATTGCATACCTGTGAGACAGTGGAGAGGAGACAGAAATAAACATTTATGAATGATCTGAGTTGTGTTAGACACCATATATGATATATAACAAATAGGATACATGTTTATTCCTTAAGTAGTTTACACTTAGATGCATAATGCTGATATCACTAGAGCTTTAAAAAGTTAGCAATTAGAACAATGTGGCAATTTCTATCTCCTAGCCCAGTATATTTTCCATTATTTTATTAAAAATCTGGCAAATTTTTCTAGAGTGGTTTTCATCACATACCTTTTAACCTTGACTTATTGGTATTATGGTTGTGCTATAGAATTGAATCTCCTAGGAACCTAATGACAGAGGACAGAAGGAAAAGGAAAATGGGATCCACTTACCATGTTGAGGAACCCATGACCACCTCCCAGTAGTGGCAGCCACTGTCAATGAATATATTTCCTGCTGCCCCATAGCACCCTGTGCCACTAAACCTCTCTGGGGTATGGCTCTTCTTTAGAGAGCTTTCATCCTTCTCCATCTGCAATCCATCATTGGAGATCTTCAACTTCTTGTGAGTCATTTTGGGATCCAATTTAAAGGGTTGGCCTGAAAAACAAAGTAGAAAAAAAAAAAAAAAGAAAAAGCACAGTGAAGTATCTTAAAATTCTACCTTTTCCACCAGCATCATCACTGGCAGGGTATGCTTGATATCATGATCACTCTTGGTCCAGTGCAAGTTGGCTGCTGTTTAAATTTTATTAAGAAAAGAGGCCAGAAGCCAGAGTTTTCAATAAAGTAAGAATAAAGGTCAATCTCCCATAAAACGACCTTCATAAAGGCATTTATTTTCCCACTGTGGGAAAAAATGTGGATCTCTCCTAAAAGCAATTTGTGGGAAGTCATATTCCAAGCAAAAAGGAGCTAATAAGCTGTCCCCTGCATCATATATTATCAAAGTAAAAGGGAGTGCTCAAAGTTTCATGTTGCCAAATATGTTTTGTACTTTGCTTAATTTCAGTGGGTTGTTTGGGATTTGGGTAGATTTTAAGGGAAATAGTGTTATGATGTCTGAGGTGAGGGGAATTGATGAGGTAATTGCTGCTTGATGGCACAACCAGAAAACCCTGAGAACTCAGCAACTGGACAATTTGTTTTGCCCTATTACAATTGGGATGTAAATAACATATAATTAGGCAATTTTGTTAGAGCGACTGTTGCATCATCAATGATCAGAGAAAACATTTATTGTGTAGGATCATTCACAACAGAGAATTCTTTATAACAATATGACAAAAACATTGTTACTGAGGGACCAGTTGCTGGGTATGGCAAGAGATTTATTATATAGAATGCTTCTGTGACAGACACTGTTGGCTAACACATTACCCTTTCTCAACTTATTCTCTCTTACTCGCTTTCACTATAGAGGCCAGAAAAGCTAAATACTCAATCTCCCAGCCTCCCTTGCTGCTAGGGGCGGCTAAGAACATGGAAGCAGATGAAAGCAGAAGTCAGACAGAGCAGGGGAAACTTTTAGGAAAGTTTTGGTTTTCCAGATAAAAGGGATTATGTGTACCAACTCTTTCCTCTTTCCTTTCTTGAGAAGAAATATGACATCTGAAAGCTGCAGTGGCCATCTTGCAGCCGTGTGACTAGAAGCCAATGCACACAGGGAGAAACAGCCTGCATCTTTTATGACATCGCAGAGCAGCTGCACTAGCCCTGAACTGCCTACCTTCAAACTTCTTCCTATGTGCATGTGTAAGAGAGAAAATATATATCATTCATTTAAGCAATTAGCAAACGCTGTTTGTTAAGCTATGTTAGTTGCACTTTTTGTTATTTGCTGTCAAAAGCATTCTTAACAGATATGGCTTCTCTGTAGTAGGATTTTGCTAGATTATCACAAATAATGCTCTTTTATGCAATTGTCCCCCAAATATAAGGGGTGGATTGCAGAGAAAAATCTTCACTAACATCCTCCGAAGCTACCAGTCTTTTTGTGCATATCTCTGGGTCCACAAATCTTCCATGGGCACCAACACACTCCTTGCCCAAAGTACAAACTACAACAGTATAGCTCCTCTACCCAGTTCCACTGCTCCCCATGCACTGCTGTGGGTGCCTGGTCAGGCTGTGTACTCCCCTGGCGTGGAGAAGAAAATTGATCTTTCCTTTTGAAATTACCACAACATACTGTTTGTTTTTAGTCGGGTAGGTTCACTGTTCCGGCTACCGGCTTGGTTTATGGCTTTAACGATGAAGATGTAGCGAGTCCCGCTCTGGAGTCCATGCACTGTGTAATGGTTCTGTTTAATGTTGGGCACAATCATCCAGCTGTCTACTGAATTATACAGGCCTGTAAAATGGGGAAAGACAAGGACATTAGCCAGCAGGTAAGAGAGACAGAATGAAAAACACACTGAAAATTCATCAAAAGCCACCCCCTCAAAAGTGAATTCATTTTGTTTTCTTTTGAGTCTTAGAAGATGTAATGAGATGAACCAGGGCTTATGATTCCACTATTTCATTACTGCCACAGAACTAGGCTTAGGCCAGGCTCCTTGCTTCTGGCAATTGAATGCAACCACTAGCAGAAGTTAGGTTATTTCAATTTTTATTTTTTTGCCAGATAACACAGGAATGGCTACTATACAGAGTCACAGAATCATCACTCTTATTGAGTCTCTGGATATTTACTCCAAACGTCCACTCCTCTGACAGCTGAGTCTGGTCTTATATGGATGGAGCAATCCTGTGCAGAGCACGGAAACATGGAAACTCAGCCAAAGGGACACCTAGATACTGAATGTCCCTTATTTCACAAGTGGGAAACTAGGATTGAGAGAAGCAAAGTGACTTGCCCAAGGCCACAGATAGTTGGCGATGGTGCTGAGAGTAGAACCCTGGTATTTTTTAAATGGTAGCCCAGTGTTCTCTCTACTACATCACAGTTCATGGGGCAAACAAAAATGTTCTTTTGTCTCTGCAAGGTAGTGAGGCTCTCAGAGCTTACAATTCCACTCTCCTACTCCATCCTCACCCTTACTTCCCAAACTAGCTGGTCTCCACAGCACCATAGGGAAGCCAAAGAGATGACATGATAACCAAAGCAAGATATCATCTCCCCATTCTTTCTTACACAACACATTCTGTTGTGTGATTCCCATGTTCATTTTGGGTTGAGTGGTCCAAGAGCACATTGTTATCTGTAATCTTCCTCCCTTCCAAGTAAGGAAAGGGATCAGAGAACTAGGCTTCTGCTTTTGATGGATTTTAGACTGCAAATATTAATTTAAACAGGGGAAATGTACATAATTAAAACATATATCTGGCAAGCTTTCGATAAAAGAAAAACCAACATTCTAGTCTGCAGATTATCTAGACTTCTCGCTACTGTTACCTGCTTTTCAGTTAGTTTACCAGTTTTTAGCCATAGTTCTACTAGAGGGTAGAAAGAGAAGGGCAAGGAAAATAAGCAGTGAATTCAGTCATTTCTATGCAACTCCAGTACAAGATTTAGTGAGGCTGAAAATTGAAAATAATAAGTCATGAGTGTTTTGCAAGAGATCTGATCAAAGGTTTATAATTAATCTGAGGGGAAGTTGAAAAGTCTAAATTAAAACTAGTAAAAGAAACATAATGGAGGGCAAACAGATATGCTGGAGAAAGATGAAGAAGAATTGGTGGAGGTGCCCAGTGATTCTCATTAAAAGACAATATGGATTAAAAGGGTAGGAGCAATGTTTGAGGCCTTGCCTATGTTACCAATACACAGTATGAATCATAAGCTGCACATAAGATTTTAATACAAAGAGGAAAATATATAATCTCCAGATATACACCCAACAATACAAGGACAAACTTCACAATGAAGTACTATGCAGCTGTGAAAAAAGAATGAGGAAAAGATCTCTATGAACTGATATAGACTGATTTCAATGAAATTTTGTCAATTGAAAAAAGCAAATTCCAAAAGTATATACGTATATGTAGTATATATGCAGTACACTACTTTTTTGAGAGAAAGAAAAATAAGAAAACATGCATATATTTGCTTGGATTTACAAAGCAACAACAATAAAAACAGGAAAGATAAATAAAAAATTCATGAAGTTGATTATCCACAAGGGGTAGGGGGTGGAGGAACAGGATTAAAAAGATATGGGAGGAAATGACATTTCTCTGAATGTACCTTTTTGTATAGTATCCTCTTTGGGAAACACATTGTTTTACAAATTCAAAAAAATAAAATTAAATCAATACAGATGGGAAAAGTGGGGACTAAAACTGAAGGCAAACTGAAACAAACCTAACTGCATTTCAGATGAACAGCATAATTACACCAACATGGTGGGGGTGGGAGGAAAACCTCAAACAAATCCTGAAGTATTGTTAGCCAGTTTGTTTTTGTAGTTGCATGGACAAAGCAATTCAGAAACTATTTTAGATGTATTATGGGATTGAGCAAATGAGTACACGTGTTGATGTTGGGAGCCAGGGTTCATACTGTGGAAGAAGGAACATGCAAACACAGAATGGAGAAAGGCAGGAAAGAACCTGTGGGGATGGACTGGAATTTAAGGTATTGATGTAAACTCATGACTCCTAAAATATACATATGTTTATGTGCACATAAATAAAGTATGTATGCATGTATATTATATGTGGGTGCACATGCTTACATATATGGATGTTTGTGTGTATATCTAGCATATCTAGCACTCAAGCCTTGGTCTCTAATATTGTCCCACTAAAAGAAACCAGGGTTCCTTGGAAAAAAATGACTGATTTCAAGGCTGGGACAGAATAACGTCAAAATGAGCCTAGAACATTTTGTTATGCCAGAAAGTAAGGAAGTGCTCAAGAAAATGATGGGGGAATATTATAAGGACCCAGAAATCACCTTGAAAGGCTCCCAATGGGTAAATCTTGACAATTTGAACACCAACACAAGTAAGGGCAGTAAATAATTATTAACAATCGAAAAAAAGAGAATTCATCAGCCCATACTGATATATAAACAAATGGGAGGAAATGGGGAGTGGGGCTCTTGCTTATAGTAGAATGCCAAGCGCCAACTTGAAAATGTGGGAGGGAATACTCAACTGGAAAATAATCATTTTGCAATCATCATATTAATGATTGATTCAGGCAAGTATCGTCAACTGATAATAAAACAAGGGTAGGGGTGGGGATGAGATGGTTTGATGAAGAAGCAGGGTATTTTTATGGTTTTAAAATATACCACACAAATTACTTATTAGGGGCAAAAGAAAAAGTAGTAACTACAGTGAATAAGTCAGACAATATCTTGACTAGGTGATCAAAATTAGCATCATCAGTGAAGGGCAAGTGGACATCATGTGTCTAAGAAAGAACTGTACTGCTGAATATAATCATGAGAAAACTTCAGAAAAAATCAAAATAAGGAACAGTACAATGAAGTATAATAAAGACATAAAAGAACATTTTTTAAAAAATGTCAGTGTTGTTCAAGACAAAGAAAGGCTAAAGAAATGTTCCAGATTAAAGGAGATATGACAAAAGAGATATGACAATTAAATGTAATACCTGACTCTAAACTATCAAGGACAATATTGGGTTCTTTATATGTCATAAAGAATATTATTTGGTCAAATGTCAAAACTTGGAATATAAATGGTGGTTTAGATAAAAGTATTGCATCAAGGTTAAATTTCTTCAAGTTGGTAACTATACTGTGGTTATGTAAGAGAATTTTCTTATTCTTAGGAAATAGACACTGAAGAATTCAGAGGTGAAAGACCATGATGCATGCAGTTTGCTCTAAAATGGTTCCAAAAAAACAGGGAATGTTAGCAAATGCTAAAGGAAGTTGGACAAATATTAACAGTAGGTGAATTTGGGTAAGGCATATACGGGTGTTCTTTGTGCTAGTCTCGCAAGTTTTCTGTGATTTTGAAATCATTTCTAAATTTAAAAAGGTAAATATATGATCCTCTAGGTATTACTGAGATTTAGTAAGATGGGACTTATGACTGAATTATGTCAGTGGAAGTATACCTTTTGTTCAAAAGGAGAAAATTACAATATGGAAATCCCTGAACCTGAGTGTAAATGTGTGGTAGAGAGTATTTGCATGAGAATGAAAAGGAAGAAAAACAGAAGTTATGTCTTTCTGGTAGTATGTTACAGTCTGCCTGGCTAGACAGAGTTTATGGCTAATGCTTTTGTAATGCAAAACACAAAATTCAAACAGAGGAAAGATAATACAGTAATCAGAAGACAAACACACTCACATATTTGTTGGAATTCTCATTCACCTCACAACATAATCTGAAACATTGGTTGTGATCATTTCAAATCTTAGAAGAGGTGGGAAGAAAGTTAAAAATCAAGAAATAAAGTTGAAAGAAAAGGTGAAGGGGGAATAATCCTCACCAACAAGAATAAAATTTCTGGATAAAGAAAATGCACAAAAACGTCTAAGGAAAGTAGCTCTCAGAATGGAGGTTCAGTCAACTGTGGCAGGCCAGACTGGCGGGTAGGATTGGGATCCTGAATCTTCAAAAATACTTATTCCTAGTAAAATAGTTTCCCATTGCCATCAGAATTTTGCTTCAGGCCTCTGCCCTTGTCCTCGTTCTAACAAACTTTTCTATCAATAACTAGAGGAAGAAATAGAAGGCACGCTGTGAGGGTAAGCAAGTATATTTGAAAGTAGAATCTGTATCCCAAAGGATTTTAGCATGCTGAAATGAAGTCGCAGAACTAACCAGATAAAATGTACTAGGGATAAATTCAAGGCTTTGTGTTTTTGTTTTAGACATTCAATTGTATAAGAACAGGATTTGGAATACATAGAAAATTCAGTTGATCATATGCTCAGTAAACAGTCAGTAGTCAAAGTGGCTGCTGAGAAAAAGGTAGAGGGCAAAGGGGCATCAGTTAATGTACAAGAGAAATAATCCAGCTATCCTCTGCAGTGGTCAGATCACTTTTGGAGTACTACATTCACTTCGTTGACAGAACATTTTATAAAGCACAGTGATAAACAGGAGTGTGTTCTTAAAAATGATACTAGGGTAGCAAAAGATCTGAAACTATGCCATATGAGGAGCAATTGAAAGAAAGGAAGATGCCTAGCCTGGAAAAGAGAAAATTTAGAAGGACATAGGAACTAACGAAAATTATTTGAGGAACTGCTATGTGAAAGATGGATTAGGTTTGTTAGTGAGGCACAAAAGGTCAGAACTAGGACTAACTGGTTGTTGTGGTTTACTTCAAGGAGCATTAAACTTGAAGTTTGACAGGCTCAAGCTGCAACCTTGACTCCAACATTTCGTAGCTCTGTGACTTTGGGCAATCACTCAACTTGAGCCCCAGTTTCTTCATCTATAAAGTAGAGTTAATAACATTTCATAAGGCTAAGTAAGCACCCACAAGGACTAAATGAGATAATGTATGTGGGAGCATTTGTAAATGGCAAAGCATAATACACATGTAAATTATTATTGTCATTATTATTTACTTAAAGGAAGAGTTAAGCCTCTTATAAGGAAGCACTGGCCATTATTTATAGCTGCACAACAATCAAATGGGTTGTTTTGTTAGAAGTGAGCTACCCACCACTGGAAATGTTCAAGCAGAGACAGGATGATTATCTACTGAGTGTCTGGCAGGAGGGAAGAAGATTAGACTAGATGACCTCTAAGGTCCATTCCAATTCTAAGATGCTATGATCCTATCACTGTTGAGAATTACCCTTTAAGCTTTTCTTTACAAAGGACTATATAACCTTGAAAACAGAGGTGACAACCTTTAGATCTTTGTCACTTCTCAGACTTCTTCTTAATTCCTGGGAGATGACTGCTTTCCCCATATCAGGAAAAAGAAGCACAGTTGTTGGCATTAAGACTTTCCAGAGAAGGAGAGACAAGTAAATCAGTGGGGCATTAGAGTTTGTGACTTCACAATCTGAAGAAACACCCAGGAACATAGCTATATGGGCCAAGTGGTTTAGGTTGGAGTTGCATGAGGCAAATGTTTTTTAGAGTTTGATCCCCAAATGTCGTCTCATCTCCCCACCCCACCTTGTTACAAAACAGAATTCTGCCCCAGATTTGTCACAAAACAGGAAAAGGAAGCCTAATAGAAGGGGTTAGTTGGAAAAACTACTCTCATGCTGGCCTGTGAAGTCAAACACAAAAGCAGGAACAAAAAGGTAAAAGAAAATACTAATTTGCAGCTATGGAGATGCTATTTTAGGTTGGGAATCTGTTCCAGTCTTGAATCCAGCTTTAATTTTGCTTTTGTTTCCATTTCCACCCCGCGTCCCCCCCAACTGCCCCCACACCCAGGGCATTGAGGGGAACTTTCAGCTCATCCCCTCTTGACTGGCATGAGTGAAGTTCCTACTCTGCTTTGTCTTGCTCCAATTCACCAGAAAGTGAAACCATAACATGTGAGCTAAACAACAGCTTTGTTAACCTTTTTCATTTTGTGGCCCACTGACATGTTTTCATATTTAGCATAATTCTTAGTGGAAAGGAAGAAGTAAAGGGAAGAGTGACAGAGGCAGGAGGCTTGTCACCATGTTAACTGACAGAGGTATAAAGGAAATGTCTTTGAACATAATGTATTTTACCATGATAATGAAGTAGAAGAGTCAAGGAGAGAGATGTTCATACACACAGAACCAGCAATGATGGTGGCAAGGAACAAGTACCAACCAAGCTGTACTCTCCTTGGGAAAGTGGAGTGACATGGATTAATTGAGGAAAGGCTAAGGGTTCCATAAATGAATGAGAATGGCCCCAGTAACTGCCCAGCAAGGAAATATACAACTTGCTTGTTACCCATCAGTAAGGTCTTTGCAATGCTCTGGGGAGCTTACACTGTCTATGAAACACTATACTAAACAACCTAACATGTCTTACAAACACTTGCCTCGTGGCGCCCCGGCCAATCTTGAGCAGCTTACTGCTTCCTTACATTTCCTTATCTCTGGCCACAGGCCCCAACTACACCATGACTTACTGATGAAGTTAGCCTGGCCAGTGAATATGGTGTACTGAAGCTCATAGGAGCTGATGCTGAACTCATCATCCGAGATCCAGTGGACTGTAATGGTGTCATGGGAGGCAGTACAGAGTTCTTCTCGGATAGATGGTGGGTTTGGGGCTGTAAGGAAAGGTGGAAAAGAAAGTAAGGAAAGCATACTCTCTCTTCTGGAATTTTACAATTGTTACTCTTCCTGCCTAACCCAACATCTCTTGAAGAGAAGATTTTCTTAATAGAGAATCTTTAAATTGCATGAACCATGCAACCTGAAGCAAAATGCTAGGACCTCAAGCTCCCTAAAACCACTTTTCTACAACATAATATAAGCCTAAACTTTTCTACAACAAAAATATAAGCCTAAATTTTTGTGATGATTGCCCCAGCTGTCTAGTCTGCCTGCATAAACACTTATGTAGACGTTAAAGTGATTATATGGTTTTCTTAACATATGGTCTTCAACTTAATTTTTTTATTTCAAAATGAGTATATATATATATTTAAATGGATTTTTGCTCTTGTTGCCCAGGCTGGAATGCAGTGGCACGATCTCGACTCACTGCAACCTCCGCCTCCTGGGTTCAAGTGATTCTCCCGCATCAGCCTCCCAAGTAGCTGGGATTACAGGTGCCCACCACCATGCCTGGCTAATTTTTGTATTTTTAGTAGAGGCAGGGTTTCGCCATGTTGGCCAGGCTGGTCTCGAACTCCTGACTTCAGGTGATCCACCCACCTCGGCCTCCCAAAGTGCTGGGATTACAGGCGTGAGCCACCGTGCCCGGCCCCATTACATATTTTTAGCTGTATAGTCAAGTGCAAAATGATGAGTTCCCTCATCTACAAAATAGGGGTGATAATTAACTTATAGATTTGTTGTAAGGATTAAAGATATAAAATTAATATACAGTGTCTAGAATAAAGTAGATGTTCAATAAGGGGCAGGTATTTAATGTAGTAACAAAACAGCTGCAAAAATAGTTTGTGTATATTTTTTTCATGAAATGATCATTAAACAATCCTGAAAGTAGCCAGCATTTTCAACAGGCTGGTTGTGTCCCTCATTTTCTAAAATTGTCTGAGAGCCAGATATTTCTCACATTTTTCTTCCTGATCTACTAACTCCTAATTTTCCTTAAAACCATTTTGGTAGTACTTGTACCCACATAAGGCATTCTCTAACATTCCCTAATTGTCACCTGAGTTCTACTCTCATAACAAGCAACAATACATTACTGTTAGATTCATAAGGACAAATCTATCAGCAAATTTCTTGTGTTTTACTCTTAAGTATAGATGGTATACCCATTTTGATCCTAGAAATAGTTAACAAATCATAAATCATCTTTTTTTCTGTTACATGAACTAAAATATATTCTGTCTGAAAAGATACATGCATCATTTTAAAGATTATAAAATATGTAAATTATAAATATTGTCTTTTTCAAATTATTTTTAAGTAAAAGCATACCAGAAGAAAAAAAATTAAATGGGAAGGAAAGCACAGTATTTTCACACCTGTTAAATAATCTAACCCCTCTAGCAGTTTCTTTTCTCTGGAAAAATCTAAAGCAAAGTTTTCAAAGGCATCATTAAAATTGATGTCTGGAATCAGAACTTGAGAAGATGCAGTTGCCATAGCGACCCTGAAAAAGAGAAAAGTACATCAATATACATCAAAATAGGTTGCAACCTTCACCCAGTTTTTGATTTCTGATTTAACAAGGTGAAAATAAATGACTTGTAAGCCTTGATTTATTTAGTGAAAATATCATATCTGTGCCTTTCCAATGGGAACCATTTAAATTTTAATCATCAGGAACCAATTAAGAGTTATACCATATTTATTCACATATGTTCACCCCTCAAACACACTCCCCCATCCGGTCTTAATTCTGAGAAGTAAATACAGAATTTTTTCCCCTCTGCATCATTTTCCATCTGGCAGGCAGCATCAAAACTAGACCTTTAAAGACTTGGTAAAAACAGTTGGAGATTTTTCTTTTTTGTTTATGCTAGTCAGCAAGTCAGCATGCTAGGTTAACACCTTCCCTAAATATATCATTTATGTGATTTTTTTTTTTTTTTTGAGATGGAGTCTTGCTGTGTCACCCAGGTTGCAGTGCAGTGGCACCATCTCAGCTTACTGCAATCTCTGCCTCTCCGACCCCCTTCCAGATTCAAGCGATTCTCATATCTCAGCCTCCCTAGCTGGCGCCCACCACCACGTCCAGCTAATTTTTGTATTTTTAGTAGAGACGGGATTTTGCCATGTTGGCCAGGCTGGTCTCAAACTCCTGACCTCAAGTGATCCACCCATTTTGGCCTCCCAAAGTGCTGGAATTACAGGCATGAGCCACTGCACCTGACCTATGTGATCTTTTATAGCATTTATATTTCACTTTATTATCCTCCGATTGTATAGTGCTATGATAGTGTTATCTTCCCAACTAATTCTAAGAGTCTCAAGAGCAGGGTTCATATTTTGTACCTCTTAATATCTTCCATGGCCCTAACACAGCATTTGACACATAGTGAAAAAATAATTGTTGAATGAACAATTCAATGACTAACAACAAAATAACTGCTAACATTTATCGAGTGCTTAGTATATACAATGCTCTCTACATTCACTTTACACACATTATCTAATTTACTCTTTACCATAACCCTATGTAGTAGATGTTATTTCAATTTTGCAAATGAGAAAGTTGACACATTGAAATGCTAAGTAATTTGTCCAAGATCACACAACCAGTAAGAGTCAGAAATGTAATTGAGCCCATGTCCATCTGATACTAAATTCTATACCCTTCACCATTTAGAGTGTTCTTCAAAAAATTGAGGTATATTTTACATACTTCAGCACTTCTTAGCCATCACTACACATCAGGATTATCTGGAGGAGCTTTTGCCAAAATATACATGTTTTAGTCCTGTGCAAGATCTTCTAAATCAGAGCCAATGAAGATCCTTGAACATGTAAATGATGGTGAGGAAAGAAAAATTCATTTGGCAACAATATGTAGGTTAGAGGAGAGAGAAAAGGCATTGAATGTAGGAAGACCAGAGAGGAAACTTTTACGGTGAGCTAGTTGTAAGGGAATGAGAAACTGAAAAATACATATCCTCATGTACATATACCCTGCTGTACATCTACCAACAACATCTCTTATTGTTTCTGAAAATAGAGATGTTTCAGGGATAAGCTACAGGCAAAATGAAAGACTAGCTCAGTACAATCATAAGGTCTCACGTGAATAGCCAAGATTTGGTGAGCAAGAAGACAACTTCTTTAGGATAACAGTTAATCTAGAAAATTAGCTCATGGAATTTCTTTCTGGCCTCTCCAATCTTCTTTATTTCTTCCATCCATCTATCCAATACTTATTAAGCACAACTAGTGTGCCAGGCACTGTACTGGGCACTGGAGGTACACAAAGTGAACAAGTTTTGTTGTGGTTCTTGCCCTCAAGAGCCCACACATCATGAAGGAGAAAGACATTACATGGGCAATAGAAGTGCTGCTACAAAGGGAATAGAGTGTACACAGGAGTTATCTGAAGAGACTTGGGAGCTAAGGGAAATCTCCCCTGAGGAAGTCGATTTTAACTAATGACCTACCTAAAACCTACCTAATGAGTAAGAGTTAACTAAGCAAAGACTATGTGGATGTGTGTGTGTTCTCTCTCGTTTGAAGCCTGGAGAATGAGACAAAATCATGCAGGACTTTGTAGGCCATGTTACAAACGTTGGATTTTATCCTAAGAATGATGGGAGTCACTAAGCATTTTAGGTGGGGAAGTAATATGTGGAAATTCATGTTTCAGGAATAGTACTATGGCTTCAGTGGAGGGATTGGAAAAGGTCAAAATTGGAAGCAAAGAGACCAGATTTTTAAGTGTCTTGGAATAAGCATACATGTAAACAAATAAAACAAAAAGGGTTAATTCACAAAGCATCAAAGAAAACAAAGTCAAAGCAAACAAATGGCAAATAAATATATTTAAAAAGTCCAACTATATGAGAAATCAAAGAAATGTAAATTAACATGAGATAAAGTTTAAATTACAAACAAATGACAGCATAGGAGCTTTTATGCCTATATTCAATAATGCCTACATATTTGTATTAGGATTGAAATTGATACATATTTTGAAGGCCAAATTAGCATTAAATTTCAAAATAGCTTAAAATATAAACCTTCTTTGACACCACAGTTCTATTTCATAAAATTTTTATTATGGAAATAATTGAGATGTATGCAAAGATACAACTACAAGGGCACTCAACACACCATATGTAGCCTAATTGTCTAACAGTGGAGACTGAGTTAAGTAATGTACTATATATCAAAAGATAAAATAACATGAGGCAATTGGAAATCAGATTTTATAATAATATCCAATGATACAGAGAAAAGTTTGTGATACATTGTTTCAAATGTAGAGTATAATGCAGTATATATAGCATGATATCATGTTTGTGAAGTATATCTAAATAGAAATATTGGAATACTATATTCCTAAATGTTAACAGTGGATGAAAGGTTAAGAATGGGTTAAAAGTGACCTGGTGGGGTGTGTGTGTGTGTGTGTGTGTGTGTTTATGTGTGTGTGTGTGTGTGTATCTGACTGTGTTTTTTTTTATTTAAGCAAAACACAAAGTAAGCTATATTGTTGCAGTCTCTTAAGGCCTTGGTCTCTATTACAAATAATATAAGGCATCATTTGTAAGGGGAAAGACATACCTCTCCCAGCTAAAATTTCATTTTAACTGAAGTCATGGTACCTTAACACAATACAGTGCATAAAGGTGGGGGAAAATTTCAGACCCTGTGGGAGACCAGTATTGAAGTTGGGAAGATGATTCTCAAGTCATATTACATAGATAGTCATCTATTCCACCTACACCTCAGGTTATACCTGAGCCTATGAAAATAAGATTCAGATAAAGAGTTGGGAATCATAACCATCTAAATGGTAATTGAAGCCCTAGGAACCAATGAGTTTGCAACAAGGAGAACGTGTAATGAGAAAAGAGAATAACCTAAGACAGAATCACAAAGAACAATAGCATTAAAGGAATAGACCAAGGAAACATTGCTCACAAAGGCAAAACAAAACAAAAATAGCTAGGTAGGAAGAAAACCAGGAGTGTTCATGGAAGCTAAGGGCAGAGAAATTTCAAGTAAAAATGATCAGGAGGACAAATGCTACTGAGAGATCAGGTAAGATGAAACAAAGGGGTGTCTATTATATTTAGCAACAAGGTATTCATTTGATGACCTTGAAAAGAATACTTTCAATGGTGTGGTAGTGGGACAAAACATTTCAGAGAGTTGGAGAGTAGAGATTATTAAATATAGTGGTTTGAATATATGTTTTATTTTTGCTTTCATGAAATCTCACTGAAATAACAGTCAAAGAATGAAATGTCATAAACCTACAAAGACAAAGAGAATGGAAAAGAGATGCCAACGAGTAAAAGATTGTCAACAAATGTTTGGAAGCTAGAAAGCAATGAATGTGTGGTAACCAACAACAGACCAGAGAAAACTAGATCAGGAAGCCAACAACATCAAGTTGATTTAGTGCCACAGAAAGTTGAAAGTTTTCATAAGGAACAACTAGATCCACAGATTCAGGCACACTAAACCAATAACTACCCTTCCTTCATTCTGGAAGGATATGTGAAGTTTACTTTCTGCTGAGCTTTGACATTATACTAAAAGCAGTCTTAAAACTCTCAGCTCCTTTTCCCTCCTTGGCTCCCAGAATGCTGGCAGCCAGGCTTATACCTTCCACACTGCTGCCCCTCCAATCAAAAGCAGGAGATTGGAGGATTCCATCCAAGGGAATCTGACCCAAGAGAAAAGACCTACGGAACTGACACTTTGGAGTCCTCAATAAAAAGCCAGCATTCTGCCTTATAATCCTATAGCAAAGTTCACCAAGCCATAAATTATTCCCATCCACTCAGAGTTTCCAGTCATCTTTCAGTGCTTAAATTCAAACACACAACCAGTAGTTTGCCAGATATTTAGGAAAAGACAGCAATTTAAACTAACAGAGAAAAGGAACTGGGAGGAAATCCAGACAATGCAAGGTTTAGAAGCAAACTTTTAAAAATGATAATATTCTCAAGAAGAAAACCAAATAGTTTGTATCCACAAAGCAAAAACAGAATGCTAAAAAAGAAACAAGGATGAAGGATGAGCTCTTGTGAATAAAATTAGGAATGCTGAAATTAAAATTTCAATAGAAGGATTTAATGAAAAATTAAGGAAGTATCGTAGTAAAACAAGAAGACAAAGTCATGGAAAATGGAAAAGATAAAATTAGAGAAAAAAGTCTAGGATGTCCAACAGTTCACTAATTAAAGTCCCATAAACAAAGAAGAGAAATAATAAAGGGGAGGAAATTATTAGCAAATAATACAAGAACATTTCCAGAGCTAAAGGTCACCAGTCTTTAGATTAGAAAGATTCACTGAGTGCCCAGGAAAAATGAATGATAAACAGTCCACAATGGGCCAGGCATGGTGGCTCACCCCTGTAATCTCAGCACTTTGGGAGGCCAAGGTGGGCAGATCACTGGAGATCAGGAGTTTGAGACCAGCTTGGCCAACATGGTGAAACCTCATCTCTACTAAAAATACCAAAATTAGCCAGGCACAGTAGTAGTAATACCAAAATTAGTAGTGGCCCAAGCCTGTAGTCCCAGCTACTAAAAATACCAAAATTAGCCGGGCACGATAGTAGTAATACTAAAATTAGTAGTGGCCCGAGCCTGTAGTCCCAGCTACTAGGGAGGCTGAGGCAGGAGAATCACTTGAATCTGAGAGGCGGAGGTTGCAGTGAGCTAAGATCATGTCACTGCACTCCAGCCTGGGCAACAGAGCAAGAAGAAAGAAAGAAGGGAAGAAAGAAAGACAGAGAGAGAGAGAAAGAGAGAAAGAGGGAAAGGAAAGGGAAGGGAAAGGGAAGGGAAAAAGGGAAGGGAAAGGGAAATGGAAATGGAAAGGAAAGAAAGGGAAAGGGGAAGGGGAAGGGGAAGGGGAAGGGAAGGGAAGGGAAGGGAAAGGAAAGGAAAGGAAAGGAAAGGAAAGGAAAGGAAAGGAAAGGAAAGGAAAGGAAAGGAAAGGAAAGGAAAGGAAAGGAAAGGAAAGGAAAGGAAAGGAAAATCTACAACCGAGGCAAATCTTGGTGAAATTTCAGAAACACTGGGTTAAAGATAAGATCTTTAAAGCTTCTAGATTGTAATGGCTATTATTAAAAAGAAGAAGGATAAGTGTTGGTGAGGATGTAGAGAAAAGGGATCCCTTATACATTGTTGGTGGGAATACAAATTACTACAGCCATTATGAAAAAAAATATGGAGGTTCCTCAAAAAACTAAAAATAGAACTACTTTAGGATCCAGCAATCCCACTAGTCAGTATATATCCAAAGAAGTTGAAATCAATATGTCAAAGAAATATCTGCATTCCCATGTTCACTGAAGCATTATTCAGAATAGCCAAGATAAGGAATCTACCTAAGTTTCTATCAATGGATGAATGGATAAAGAAAATGTGGTATAGATACATAATGGAATACTGTTCAGCCACTAAAATCGGAGGAAATCCTGTTATCCTTGACAGCATAAATGAACCTGGAGGACATATGCTAAGTAAAATAAGCCAGGCACTGAAAGACATACCATATGATCTCGCACATAGGTGGAATCAGAAAAAATCAAACTCAGAAATAGAGAGTAGAATGGTGGTTACCAGAGGCTGGTAGGAGGAAGAGGGAATGGGGAGTTGTTGGTCAAAGGGTATAAAGTTTCAGTTAGACAGGAGGAATAAGTTTCTGAGATCTGTTGTGCAGCAGTGTGAATATAATCAATAATAATATATTTTATGTTTCAAAATAACTGAAAGAGTAAATCTCAATGGCTGACCACAAAAAATGGTAAGTGAGGTAAAAGATATGTTAATTGGCTTCAATTAGTCATTCCACATTGTATGCATATATCAAAACATCACATTGTACCCCATTAATGTATGCAACTGTGATTTGTCAATTAAAAGTAATATTAACTTTTGTTTAAGCTTCTGGATTTTAAAATATAGGTTATATTCAAAAGATCTGGATTCAAAATGGCAGTGAACTTCTCAACACAATAATGGAAGCCAGAAGACAATGAAGTCATGCCTTCAAAATTTATTTCCAACCTACCAAGTATGAAAATTAACTTGAAATATTTTTAGGCAAAAAATTCTTGAAAATTTACTTCCCATGTACTCTTTCTTAAGAAACTATAGGAGAGTTTGTTTGGAAAACTTAAGGGAATCAAGTGCTACAGGAAGAGGAAATCCAGGCAGAGCCCAATGAGTTCCCTAAAATTAAGGAGACAGAGCTGAGAATCCAAGTGGACGAAGTTGGCTGGAATTCACAGGACATAGTACCAGAGAGAAAAAAGCTGCAAAGAGAATTCTAGAGACCTTCAGAATCTCCCTCTAGTAGTCAACAGAATACTAATAAACAAATGCATGTGAGGAAACTACATAATGCTGGGGAAAGAGTCACCCAAAAAGATAGGAGGGAACAATCCCTGGTGCTCACATAGGTCTAGCAATAGTGTCTGTTCCTACCAGCTAAACTGGAAAATCTCATGACTCACAGGACACTGGATAGAGTACTCAGAAGGGTTTTGCCTCAGTAGTGGGGAAAAATTGTCTCTAGACTAAACATTGCTCTGATCTCACCTATCAAATCTGAAAACCAAGACTTGAAAAGATCAAGCTGTTTTCAAGTAACTTAACTGTGTCTCAGAATGAAGTTTAAGAATATTTATAGGAATACAAAAATATACTGCATCCCAAAAGAGAAAATTAACAAAGTCTGACATCCAGTAAAAAATTACCTGATAGGCAAAAGTCAAGAAAATACAATCCATAATAAGAAGAAAAGGTAACCAATTGAAACTGACCCAGATATGACACAGGTATTAGAATCAGTAAGCAAGGACATAAAAGCAGTTATTAGAACTGTATTCTATATGTTCAGAAAGCTAGAGGAAAGGCTAAATATCTTTTTTTGTTTTCAGAGACAAGACATTGTCCTGTTGCCCAGGCTGAAGTGCAGTGGCACCATCATGGCTCACTGTACACTTGAACTCCTGGGCTCAGAAGATCCTCTTGCTTCAACCTCCCAAGTAGCTAGGACTACAGGCACATGTCACCAGATGCAGCTTTTTTTTTTTTTTTGAGATGAAATCTCACTATGTTGCCCAGGCTGGTCTCAAGTGATCTTCCCACCTCAGCCTCCCAGAGTGCTGCAATCAAAGGTGTGAGCCACCACACCCAGTCTGAATATCTTGAGATATGGAAGATATTTTTTAAAAGACCCAAATCAAACTAGAGATGAAATCTATAATATCTAAGATGAAAAACACACTGGAGGGGTTAACAGCAGATTAGGTATCACAGAAGAAAAGGCTAGTGAACTTGAAGATACATCGATAGAAGCTATCCAAAATGAAACACACTTGCATGTGTTTTCACAATGGCAAAAAAAAAAAAAAAAAAAAAAAAAAAAGACTGCAAAACAAAAATAGAGCATCGGTGAGCTATAGGACAATTTCAGGCAGCCAAATATACATGTAATTGGAATCCCCAATAGAGAGGAAGGAAGTGGCATAAAAAATATTTGTAGAAGTAGTGGTAGAAAAAAAAGTCCAAATTTACAGAAGTTAACTGATAATGTCTAAAGTTGAAAAAAATTAAAACTACCATTGTAAGGATGTTACTTAGAAATGTAAGGTCATGCTGATAAAAACACCTGATAGAGTTGAAATTGCTTGGCTTTGTTGTAAAAGTGTAGACTGTGGCACTAGACTCCCTAAATTTGAATCTTGCCTCTGCCCCTTACTAGTTGGACAATTGTAAGCAAGTCATTTAACCTCTCTGAACATCGTTCTCTCATTTATAAAATGGAGATAAAAGTAGTATCTACTTCATAAAGTTTTTTTTTAGGATTGAGTTAATACTTGTTAAGGCTTAAAATAATGCCCAGTACAAAGTAAGAACTCTATTGATAATAATATTATCAGACAGCAGACATTGAGAATGAGGAGATTGCTATTTCTTGCAATATGACTTACAGTAATATTTTACTTTTTAACTATGCACAAGGTATTACTTGGATATAAATACATTTTAAATATTTCAGAAGAGTAAATTAGGGGTGAGGAAATGTAAAGTCTTTCAGGAAGTTTGCTGTGCAGGGAACGAGAGGGACAGGTGATAATTGGAGGGGATATGAAGTAGAGGAAAGTCATGGCGTTTTTCTGTGTGGTTGGTTTTAGGTAGGAAAGACATGAGTGAGTTAAAAATGGATGTGAAGTCAACTACAGAGAGGAATAAATTGAAGCTATGGAAAAAAGAGGGTATTTGGCCAAAGCACAAATGAAGAGACATCTCTTCCATTTCAATCAGAAGGAAGGCAGAAGTAATGGATGTGGACCTAAGTGTGTTCAGCAGCTTGATATGAGAAGTTGAATTCATTATTTCACACTTACTGTTCTTTGTAAAATAAGAGCGCATTTACCGAGCATAAGCAGAAAAGTGGCAGAGTTGGAATTTTGAAGTAAGTACAAAAGATTTGAGATAGCCATTATGATGACAAGTTAGAAAGAAAGCTGACCAAAGCAATGCAGAAGGATTTCAGGTTAGCACTGAAGGCCCAGGTGAGGTTTAGAAGCTATAAATTTGTGATGCAGTAGTACCGACCTCTTTGGTTATGTGATTTTCTCCAGTAGCATGCTGCAACTCAAATATAGGAATGGGAAAAGTGGGACTGATTCAGGGTTGGGATTTGATCAGGTTGGTATGTTAAAAGGACAATGGGGCAAGGGGATTGAGAATATTGAAAAGAGAGTATCTGAAGTGAGAAATCACAGATCCTAAATAGGCTAAAGACAGGAAATAGCTGGTGGGTAGGAAGAAAGTATAGGAGTCAGGCCTTAGCAGTCTCAATGAAGTTGAAGTATATATGTATTTGAAGAAAAAAAGAATTTTTGGCCAGGGCGGTGGCTCACGCCTATAATTCCAACACTTTGGGAGGCTGAGGCAGGCATATTACTTGAGGCCAGGAATTCGAGATCAGCCTGGCCAACATGGCGAAACCCCATCTCTGCTAAAAATACAAGAATTAGCCAGGCAGGGTGGTGCATGCCTATAATCCCAGCTACTTGGGAGGCTAAGTCAGGAGAATCGGTTGAACCTGGGAGGCGGAGGTTGCAGTGAGCCAAGATTGCACCACTGTACTCCAGCCTGGGCAATACAGTGAGACTCTGTCCCAAACAAAACGAAACAAAAATAAGAAAAAAGTTTTTAAGTAGAGGTTATAGTTAAAAAATGGGGTGTTTTAAGTTATGATTTCAGTGCAATTCTGAGTGATGGTGAGGTTCAGCATGTGGTCCATGAAAATGGGTGGATGAGATGGAGCTCTGAGGTGACAGTCACTGTTGGAGGGGATGTTAAAGAAGCTAGATGGCTAAGGCATTAGATGAGTCAACCATGTGGTTGTTGCTGAAGTCACCCAAAATGGTGGCAGAGGCAATGGGAGGAATACTGTGAGCCTGGAGCCAAGGTCTTCAATGAATGAGAAGGAGATATAAGGAGGTCAAATCTGGCCTAATGAGCCTCTGCAGCCCCTTGAAGTCTTGGTGACCGTCCTGAACAATGTTTCACTTTAGACCATGGATTTTTTGGTCTGTGGATGGGCTTCTAAGGATCTGTGAGTCCTCTGAAATTGTATAGAAAATTCTCTGTGTATATTTATTAAATGCATTGTTTTTCCTCTGGAAGAAGGTTCATGACTCTCATCTAATTTAGAAAGAGGTGAGTGATTAAATAAAGGCCTAAAAATTACTGCCGTAAAGGATTTATGTGCAGAATAATGAAATGAAAGCAATAGAAACTGCATGCAGACTGAGAAGAGCACATACCTATCAATATAGCTAAAATGTCTCTACCCTTATACCAACACCATCATAGAAAGCTCATGCACTGAGTGAGCAGCAGGGAGCTATGGCAGTAGCTAGGGGTAGTACTTGACTGTGCCTTAAAAGAGCTGATAGGCTGCAGAGACAGAGACAAGGGTTCAGAAATCCAAAGGGTAATTTACCACTGAGGCTCCATAACTACTTAACTGGTAAAATCTTCAGGTGGCAGCTGTTACATACATGCCTGAACTTTAAGTGACTTTAAATTGGCCTCTTTTCACAAGAGCAGGCATTTCAAAAGCACATAAAGAACTGACCTCTCAGCAATATTTTTTGCAGACTGTAGAAACCGTGCCTGGTCATTTTCTTTCAGGATATGCTCAGCTTGGTTGATGAGGACTGTTGACCGTTCAAGACACTGGCGGCAATTAGCAACCTGCTGTGCCAACTTTCTCAGTTTCATAACCTTTAAGGAATTAGTAAAAGAAAAGAATAAGATAAAACATGCAGTGCTTAATTAAAAACAATAAAACACAACATGAAGGAGGTATGCTGCAGTGCTTCTAAAAATAATGCTTATTAATATTCCATGGTCCCTGTACTAACCACTCACCTTCTCACCCTACCCACTGTGTCTCTTGTGCCAACCCCTCCTTCTCTTGTCTACAGCTTGCATACTTAGGCTGCAACACAGTCATATACTCTCGGTTATCTACCCCCTCTTTGTATTAGTAACATTAATTTTTCTGGTTCTAAATCAATGCATGCCCATTATAGAAAATTCTGAAAATAAAAAGTATAAAAGAAACACTACCACCCAGAGATTATCATTGTTTACATTTTTGTTCTGTTTGTATGTAAACAAACAAAATATTGTCAATATATTTTCATATGTGTTTACTAAAAAGTACCATCTTTTTCTTTATGAGTATCTACAGTTCTATGTATATATTTCTGTAAGTGTCTTTATGCATACCTGTGTGTTCACAAATCTGTGTTCTTGGAAACTTTAGTTCCTGGATAAGCTATAACCACTCAGCATGGCACAAATTATTGGTTATCACTCTAGCCTCTCAAAACATCTCACATTATACACACAGCATGAACTTATAACCACTAACTCTGACCAGCAAGTCAACAAGCCTAAAACCATATAGCCATATGGAGGCTCACACTTGACCCTTATGATCATGATTCTTCAGTTCCCAGGCTCGAAACCTGAATGTCTTCACTGAGTCTTCCCTCTCTCTCATTCATCTTTTATATTTAAAAGTTCAATGTTTCTTATCATTTCCTTTCTAGCAATGCCTGTTGTGTTCTTCCCTTCCATTTGTGCTGCCACTACTCTGGTTTAGGTCTTTATCAACTCTTACAAACCATCATTCCATAAGTCTCGTAACTTGCTACCCTGACTTTGGTATCATCCCGTTTTGATCTACCCTGCATACCTCTGCCATATCAATCAGTCTTTCTCCTTTCCTAAGAAACTAGAATGGCTGCCCAACACTTTTCAGATTAAGCCCAGAGTCCTCATCCTGGCATTCGTGGTCCATAATCCTGACTCACATTTCTACCATTACTTTTTTCCTTTTCATTGAGTTATAACATACAACAGTAAAGCACCCAAATCCTAACACATACACCCACGTAAACCAGGTCAAGATATAGAACGTTTCTAACACCCCAGAATGGCCATCGTTTTTACTGGATTCAGAGCAGTAGGCCAAACATCACTTCTTTGCCTCTCCTCCTATAATCTCATTTCTTCTTGCTTTCATGATCAAACCGGAATCATCTGCACCAAATTTTGATATCTGTAAAGTCAGCTCTTCCTTGGATTCACTGAAGTGCTGTGCTTTACCTTTGTCTCTTTGATTTTGACAGCGATCATTTGCTTCCTCTGCTGGATGATCTCTACCAACTCGTCACATTCTTCCATAAGTTTTGCCTCATGCATAGCAGTGTTCACCTGCCAAGAAATTTCAGAGTATTACACAGTGATTGTTGCCTTTGTCCCCTGCTGTCTCTAAAAGGTTCGGACTGACAGCTAAGCATGCACAACTTCTTCCATACCTCCCTCATAAGATCCACTCCTAGAAGAAGGGTAGAGATGATGATATTAATGATGCAAGGGCATTGAAGCACCACAGTTAGGAAGCTCTCCAGGCCTCTGGTAGATCATGATGGTTAATGGAAGGCTGGGCAGAAGGACAGATGAGATGGGGGCATGTTATTCCCACTGAACAATTCCCTTTACTCCAGTACCCTTTCCTCCTGCCGTTCTTTTGGAAAGAGGGTAAGGAGATTTAGGTATGTAAAGAAAAGAGTATCCTCCACAGGCAAAATATTAAGAAAACATTACAACAATATATTGTGCTAACAAAAATGTTTTCAGTTTTCCTTGTTCCCCTGTAATTTTTCACATTAAATAGATCATTAAACATATATTCATGTGTATATATTTTTCACATAGTTGTCGTGTTTTCGTGGATATTTCTCACCTTGGGCTGTCCAGTATCTGAATACCTTTCCTATTTTGGAATACTGGCTACATCAAAACATCTTTACTGCAAAGTCAGGGTTGGAAAAAAAAAAACTACCAGAGCCCCCAGGAGGGGCTAAAATGAGAGCAGGGGATTTGCGGGCTGCCCAAGTATAACAGGAAAGGAAGGAGGAAGGAACTAACATCTTTTTAGTACTTAACTTGCCAAGCACTTCATAGGTAAATTATCTCATGTAATTATCATAACTATTTTACAATATCGGAACCATGTTTATTCCTATTTCACAGACGGGGAAACTGAGGCATAGAGAATTTTAGTGACTTGCTCAAAAATCACACAACTAGTAAGTGGTAAAACCAGAATTCAAACCGAGTTCTGTCAAGTGAAACCCCTGGGCTGGCTGGGTGGGCGGGCGAGGTTCAGTTCCATTTCAGCAGCACACAGAGCAGTCATACAGGGAAGCACAAGCATTCCAAGAGTCTATTCAAGGATCACTCGAGCAGAGCTCTAGAAGGCTGAGGAACAGACAATGGGTTACTTGAGAGCATCAAAACTCAAGGGGCTAGATGTGCTTCATTAGCAAGGTAGGGCTGCATCTCCAATTGCTATCCCTCTTCAGAGGGTTCCTCCAAATTCTCCAACCCAAGCAAAATACCTGTCACTGGACCCTACTACCCCTTCTCTCATACTTGAAGCCCCCTGATGGCTAATTTTCTGTTTCCTACTTAACTGAAATAAAATATGTCTGTTGGTGAGTGACAATCTTATGTTGCTTTTTTCCATTTTCTAGGGCAATGCCACAATGGGGGTTTCTACTTACTCTGAATGGCACTCTAGCCATTCTACTTTTTTTTCTCAGACACCTCACCCTTTCCCTAAATTGGATCTACGTTTCCAAGGCAGGTATCTTACCAGCTCATGAACTCCTTTAACTGAGACTAAGAGATTAATTTAGTTTTCTCTGGGTCCTTGTTTACAGTATCTAGAAACTTAGACACTTGCCATTTATAATTTCTTTTTTAGGTGGCTACTGGTGTAGTACACAATGATGTAGTACCTTGTTTCTGAAAATGTAATCCTTGGACTAGCCTTTACATAACACTATATGCCAAGCATTGCTCTAATTAGTTTACATATATTGGCACTCTCAGTCCTCAAAACAGTCCTGAGGTAGGTACCTTTATTTGCATTTGACAGATGAGGAAAACTAAGCACAGAGAGATTAAGTGACTTGCTTAAGGTTACACAATTAGTAAGTAGCAGAGATGAGATTTAGGCTGAGAGAGTTCAACACTAGAGACTACATCTTTAACCTTACACATAGGCTGCTCTCCAGCTGAGTGTAACAACACCCTTTTCTTCAATTTCTGAAAATCGTCATCTCTTTCAAATCATCCATCTTTATTCTGTCATCCCTTTCTCATTAGTCACTTCAGACTCCTTGTTGTTCCCCTAGAATGCCATGCACTTTCATGTCCTGTGCCTTTGCCCTAGACTATTATTTTACTTGGAAAGTCATTTCCCCATCTGTTTATTGAACACATTTCTACTTATCTTTTAAGGCCCTTCTCAAAGATCATCGCTTCTGTAATTTTTCTCACTTGCTTGGACACAAACAATTGATCCCCTATTTATATTCTCACATACTCTATATATAGTTCAATTATACCATTTCCTATATTTTATCATATTAGTCTGTCTTCCTCACTCCATCACGAGTTGTGGAGGGCAAGAATTGTCTTACGTGACTGTATCTATCTCCAGTATCATGACGGGCACATAGTAGATGTTCCGTAATTATTTGTTGGATTGAATTAAATGTGACAAAAGGTATCTTTTGCTCCTCATTAGACATGTTCACTTTGTTACTCAAGTTACCCTAAACTCAGTAAGTCTAAAAACAAACTTACCGCCTTCTCTCCAGATCTGGCTTCCACCTCTGATTTTCCTGTTTTTGTGTCAATGCTACTATCATTATTGCAGTTACTCAGGTTCAGTAAACTCTGACTGCTACTTCTCCTTTGTCCCCACATAAATTCACAGGAGTCCCAAAGTCCTTCCCTCCTTTCCTTTTTAATCTTGCTAAATTTCCTCAGTGGCTGGTCCAAGTGCAGTAGTGTTTACAACCAATTGATCGCAAACAGTTACAGGTTTCTTTGTTCCTTCTCCACTCCCACTGCTTCACGTGACTACCCTTAAACAAACAAAGTTCTTCGTTAATATAGTGAGGATCTGAGCCAAGGAACCAATAGGCTGAAGCCCTTATCACCTATTGTGATAGGACCATTGTTGCACAAACCTCCTTAATTAATCTCCCTACCTCCAGAATATTTCCTTTCCATCCTCATAAATCCTTCCTCTACTCTGAAGCCAGGAAAAATCATGTCTTCATTACCAAACATCCTATCAAGCATCTTTTCTGTGCAAAGCATTATGCTAAGGCCCTGCCCTCAAAAAATTTGCAATCTGGATGGGGAAGAGCCATATACATGTAAAAGAAACCAATCAAGGTAGCATAAATTAAATACTGAATGGGTGATATAGACTATAATCTACTGAAATTAAAAGGAAAGATTACTTTTGGTGGGTAAGTGGAGGAAAGAGGCGTGGATGAAATGGAACTTGAATTAAACCTTAAAGATGGAATAAGACTTTGATTAAAAAGGTGTGAAGGAGAGAAATTTCAAGCCAAGCAAATGAGATTGAACTTCACTTTTAGGCAATATGGTATCGTTAAGTAGTATTTTTGAGGGGAAGAAAGGTAAGGTGGTGCGAGAAGTACCACAGTGAACTTGTTTAAGAAGATGAACAGGGACTGATTTGATGGAGGGTAATAGTAAACCTGAGGACTATTTAGGAGGCTATTGTGATGTGGACAGGGGCTAGCCAAGGAAAATGTCAGAAACAGAAAGGAAATATCTAATATAAGAAGTACTCATTTGCTTACATATCTTCAATTAGACAGCAAGCTCCTTGAGGGAAGATTTTACACTACTTTATCTTTCCCATTATAACTGGTACAAAGCCTTACAACAAACATTTATTGACTGATTTAGCACAGTAAAAAATCAAAATAAGAATGCCAAGCATTATAAAATATACTCCCATGGGTGTATTTTGTAGAGAAAATATAAGGTGAAATGAGGGAGCTAGGGTAGGAATGTTTTTTGGACAGTCACATCAGGGGAGATAAAACCAGGCACAACTAATAGAGTGAAAAGTTGACTGAAGAGGCAAAATTCCAAACTAAAGGTAAAGCAATGACATTAAAATCTTTTCATGTCAAGAAGCACAACAGAAGAGCAGGGTCCTTAAGTGTTTTCTGAACAGGAAATACTTCAGGGAAAACCGGTCTTCGTGATGTGAATAAAACAACTCAAATTGCTTGGAAGGCATTTGAAAGCCCCTGGTATTTTCTTTGTTTGAAAACATAATACATTGAGGTATTTCACTTGCTTATTAACGCTTAATTGAAAATAACTGGGTTACCTTAATAAGCATACTTGGCTGGTTGGTTGGTTTGTGGAAGACCCTAGCTCTTTGACATTTGCTCTTTGTATCAGGTTAGTGGTTTTCTCTAAATGGCTTTATGTCTGTGGAAAAAAAAATCTATCCTCCTTGAAAATACCATTAGGTCAATTTTGGCAACCTACTTGTATAAATCCACCCACCCCAAAAAGACTTTTGGGAGGCAGTTTGTGATGTTTATGACTAAGAGTCTTAGCCTCAATTTTCCAAGTCTTAAACACTAGGCAACACGGGCTCCCTGGTAAGTCTCCAGGTCCTCCTCTCTGCTCTTTGCTCTTTTACTTTCTTCTTAAGGCAGCAAAAATTTGACTTGCATATTTCTTTCCAACTGCCCATCCTACCCTATTACCTCCCAGCCCAAAGATTGACTGTAGAGTAAGACCTAGTCTTCCCCAATTTCCACCTATCTTTAATACAAACACCTAATGCCCCTGCTGGAAGGACTTTACCACTGTTCAGTACAAGGAAATAAATAGGTGGGAGTTCACCAAAGCCATAAGTTGCTAAGATTTAAGAAACTGCAAAAAGTCATTTTGGCAATTGTTTCTCTTCTGTATTGAAATGCAAATGGGCTATATCTTTTTACCCTTAGCTTCTTTCAGAGAGCTTATTTGATAGTTAGGATTATTTTTGGTGGGGAGGGGGCAGGGGAGATCTCCCATTGCTCATTCTACAGGTATTTTATTCCTGGGTTTAAAGTTCATCAGCCTTCCCTCCACCCCACTTCCATGATAACTTCCCCACTTCCACTTTCCCCTCAGCTTACTCGCATCCATCTATACTATAAAGCATTGCACAGGAGCTCAGAAGGCACTGAGATTTCCTGTTCAGATGGAACAAGATATGTGAAATAGATGATCCCATATATCCAGACTCAAGTGAAATGCAATAATTATAATAATAATTATTATTATATGGCAGGGAATTCCTCCCTGGCTTCTCCATCTCAGTGCTCTCCACTCTTCACAGTAAATGCCAACCTAGTTTATTCTCTGAAATCTTCTGTCCAAAAAGATCTCCCTTCCACCAGAATATTGTGAAAATTTCCATTAAAGATCATTTGGGGAAGTTTTTATTTCAACAAACATTTACTGAGCGTCTCCCACATACCACAGTATATCCCACATGTATCCAGCATAGTGCTGGGTTTCCCTGAGTGGGATATAATGATGAGAAAGACTCAGCTTTTGCCTTCAAGGCACTTACAGTCTAGTAGAGACTATGAGTGTGAATACAACTAATTATAATTTAAGGACCAGCAAAACAAGTAACATAATAGAATACAATCAAAGGTGTATGAGATCATAGGAAAGAGAAAATTTGGAAAAGGACAATCAGAGGATTAGATGAAGTTTCATGTATCTGAGCTGGTCTTCAAGGATGAACAAGACTTGGGCAGGTAGAAATGGAGCTTAAGGGGAGACAAGTTTAGGCAGAATGAATTACATGAATAGCATGAGCAAAAGCATAAGCAGGGAAATAGAAAATGTGTTTGGTTAAAGTAGATCAACCTGACAGATGCAATGGAGGGAAATAAGGCTAGAAACAGGGGTTGGAGATATATTATGGAGAGCTGTGCTGTCATTTTGAGTCTCTGAAAGTACTTGGATAAAAATGTCAGGATCTTAGCACTATAGTAATACCTTAAGAATTGTTAATTGACATGTTAGTTGAGAGCAAGGTGAAGAGAGAAGGCAGACACAGTACATGAAGAACTGGGAGGGGGCACAACACACTTTCCACTTCCCATTATTGTTCAGGACCACTCAGGAGATCACTATCCCACCTTCTCAGACTCCATAACAGAAAAAAGAGGCTGAGTTGGGCTTTATTTAATAAGTAGTCACTTTCTGTGCAAAGGAAATGAGAAGGAAAAGTGAGAGGTAAATTGGACATCTGATGAATTATCAAGAAATTGTTATGAACAGCCTTGTCACCTTACTGAGCTGCAAAGAATTCATTACTTTCTTAAAATGATGCATTTAAGAAAGCACAATGTGTATGAAGCAGACATAGCATTTGCTGTGGCAGCATCAAAGCTAAGGTGTTAACCCAGATCACACTTTAAGGATCCTTCTCTCTCTCTCTCTCTCTCTCCCCCACCCCCCCGACTCTCTCTCACATGCACACACATACATGCACATCACTACCACTAGCACTAGCATCATGATCACCACCAGCACTACAGCCCTGTTATATCAGGAAGTTTCAAATGTATAAAAGGAAGAGGAAGAAGAGACCATCTTCTTTTTTGTTTTCTAAAGGTAAACACTGCAATATTTCAAAGATGGTCCTTCCAGCTTTATGTAACTATGACTAAATGAAGCAGGGATTTAAAAAAAATTGGTTATAGCTGTTTCTTTAGATCTGAGGGAGGATGGTCACTTAAAGGAGCAAGGAATATATGAAATTATTAGTAGAATTTTTAGTCACCTGCACTGGAGTAACTACAGTTTAGCAGGCAAAAAAATTACTGAGACATAGTTAAGCAATGTACAGCTTTGGTGTGTAATTTTTTTGGCCAGGGAGTGGGTGAGGGATTAGGAGGGTAGAGGTGGCTGGGAGATTGGCTGTTAAAGTTAGAAAAGTAGTGTGGATGGGGAGGTGGCAGCCAAGCCATTTCTAGAAGTATAACTATCCTAGTGAATTGGGCTCAGGGACTCATGCTATGGGAGGCCTTCAGATAGACATAGACTGAGAGAAAAGTTTTCTATCAGCTTGTGGGAGGAGTACATAAGAGTTAATACTTTTATAGTGCTTACCACATGTTAGGCACTATTCTAATTGCTTCATGTATTTTCACTTGTTTACTTTTCCCATTAACCCCATGAGGTAGGCACTATTATTAATTACCATTCCCATTCTACAGAAGAAACTGAGAAAACAGAGGTTATGTAACTTGCCCAGGGTCATATAACTAGTAAATATCAGAGCCAGGATTTGCACCCAGGCAGTCTGTCTCATGTCTATGATTTTAACCACTGTGTGTGCGTTTGTGTGTGTGTGTGTGTGTGTGTGAGAGAGAGAGAGAGAGAGACAGACAGAGAGAGGGGGAGAGAGATAGGGAGAGAGAGAGAGAGAGAGAGAGAGGCTGTGCTCACAAACATATACTTCTTTTTCCTTTAGAGTTGCCTCTCACGACAATCACAATCTCTAGAGTTAACCATTGCAAATATTTTGTGTGTTTCCTTCCTGACTTTTGAAAAAAAAATAGTACCTGTAGAGAAATACATAATACAACATATTTTAAAAGCATAGACAGTTCACACACATATATATACACACATATATTTTGCATGTACTTTACCCTATGTCTAACTAATAAAAATAATGGAGACAGAGGGTGAGGACAATCTGCTCCATATACATGCCTGAGGAATGGCATTATGCCGTGTGGCAATTCTGTGTTGATTTTGGAGTCCTTTCTCCTCAGGGAACAGCCACCCAGCTTTTATAGACTTAGGCTTAGTTGGTTTCTCCCCAATAGTCTCTTTGTATGCAAAGTAACTGTTTATGTCTTATTTTTTTAGATGGAGTCTTACTCTGTTGTCCAGGCTGGAGTGCAGTGGCGTGATCTCGGCTTACTACAACCTCCACCTCCCAGGTTCAAGCGATTCTCCTGCCTCAGTCCCCGCCCCCCTCCCCGCCCCCGAGTAGCTGGGGCTATAGGCGTGCACCACCATTTCCGGCTAATGTTTGTATTTTTAGTAGAGACAGGTTTCATCATGTTGCTCAGGCTGGTCTCGAACACCTGACCTCAAGTGATCCGTCCACCTTTGGCCTCTTAAAGTGCTAGGATTACACGTGTGAGCCACTGCGTAACTGTTTAGAACATGGAAGAAAAAGATGGGAGATATAACCTAGGTTTTTCATCTGGTATTTTATGTACATAGCTATACAATTTTTTGTGAAATGAGGCAGAAACCTCCTTTCTATCTCGTCAGAACCATGTAATTAGACCTTTTTTTTTTTTTTTTGAGACGGAGTCTCGCTCTGTCGCCCAGACTGGAGTGCAGTGGCCGGATCTCAGCTCACTGCAAGCTCCACCTCCCGGGTTCACGCCATTCTCCTGCCTCAGCCTCCCGAGTAGCTGGGACCACAGGCACCCGCCACCTCGCCCAGCTAGTTTTTTGTATTTTTTAGTAGAGACGGGGTTTCACTGTATTA